>NW_006285480.1:1251401-1252905 GCF_000327345.1 Myotis davidii
TAACTACCTGCCTGGCACTTAGTTAAGGGGTTTTATTCCCTCCCTAACTTCAGGGGAAAATCCCTACCTGGGGAAACAACCTTTCTCAGAGAGGTGACCTTGGTTAAAACACATAGTGCCAAGAAGGTGAGCAAACATATTAAGAACAGTATGCCATATATGCCAGGTCCCTTGAAACAGCAAGGATGGACCAGCTCCCGGGAAAGAAGCTTTTAAAAATAAAAAATAATGATCACTGTTTATGAACCCAAACACACTCTAATAGTTTGACAAGTGAGGCAAGAACATATAAAGGCAGTCTATTCAATAAATAGCGTAGGGAAAATTGAACAGATACACGCAAAAAAAATGAAAGTAGACTACCAATTTATACCATACTCAGGAAAAACTCAAAATGGATTAAAGATATGCATGTAAGACCTGAAATCATAAAACTCCTAAAAGAAAACAAAGGCAGTAAAACCTTGGACATTTCTTCTAGTGATACTTTATCTGACAAGGAAAACAAAAGAAAAAAAATAAACGAACGGGACTACATCAAACTAAAAAATTTTGCTCAGCAAGGAAACAAAACAAAAAAACAACTTACTGAATGGGAGAACATATTTGCTAATGATACATCCAATGAGGGGTTAATATCCAAAATTTATAAATAACTCACACAACTCAACAGGAAACAAATAACCCAATTAAAAAATAGAGGACCCAAATAGATACTTCTCCAAAGAGGACATACTGATGGCCAATATGAAAGGATGCTCAACATCGCTAATCATCAGAGAAATGCAATTAAATCCACAATGAGATATCACCCCACACTTGTCAAAATGGCTGCCATCAATAAATACACAAACAACAAGTGTTGGCAAAGATGTGGAGAAAAGGAACTATTGGGCACTGGTGGTAGAAATGCAGATTCATGCAGCCACCATATAAAATAGTATGGAGAGTCCTCAAAAAGTTAAAAATGGAACTGCCTCATGACAGATTACACTTCTGGGTTTATAGCCAGAAAAACCCAAAACACTATGCTGCCTATGTTCATTGAAGTATTATTTACAATAGCCAAGCTATGGGAATAGCCTAAGTGCCCATCAACAGACAAGTAGGTAAAGAAGTGGTAGTACAGCCTTAGTCAGTTTGGCTCAGTGGATAGATCATCAGCCAATGGACTGAAGGGTCTCTGGTTCTTGGTTGCAGGCTCGATCCCCAGCCCCGGTCAGGGCACATGTGGGAGGCAACCAATCCATGTGTCTCTCTCACATAGATGTTTCTTTCTCTCTATTTCTCCCCCTTCCTTCCACTCGATCTCAAAATCAATTGAAAACTATCCTCAGGTGAGGATTAACAACAACCAAAACAGTGGTTTTATTTATATATTTATATATATATATACTACACTAATAAAAGACAAAGATGGTAATTGACCGTACCATCGCTATGCTCAAGAGCCAATCAGAAGAGTATGCAAATTAACCTAACAACGATGGTGGTTAATTTGCAT
>NW_006285480.1:1253309-1256124 GCF_000327345.1 Myotis davidii
AGCTGTCGCCTGGTGGTCAGTGCTCTCCCACAGGGGGAGCACCACTCAGCCAGAAGCCAGGCTCATGGCTGGTGAGTACAGCAGTGGTGGTGGGAGCCTCTCCCACCTCCTCAGCAGTGCTAAGGATGTCTGACTGTAGCTCAGGCCTGCTCCCCGCTGGCAAGTGGACATCCCCCGAGGGTTCCCAGGCTGCCAGAAGGATGTCTGACTGCCAGCTTAGGCCCAATCCCCCAGGAAGCGGGCCTAAGCCAGCAGGTGGTCATCCCCCAAGGGGTCCCAGACTGCAGGTGGGCACAGGTCGGGCTGAGGGACCTTCCCGAGTGCACAAATTTTTGTGCACTGGGCCTCTAGTATATATACAATGGAATATTAGTTGGCCATAAAAAGAATGAAATCTCACCATTTTGACAACATGAATAGACCTAGAGGGTATTATGTATGCTAAGTGAAATAAGTAAGACAAAGAAAAAAATACCATGTGATTTTACTTATATGTGGAATCTAAAGAACAAAATAAATGAACAAACAAAATAGAAACAAACTCATAGATGCAGAAAACAGACTGATGGTTGCCAGAGGGGAGGGGGTTAGGGGACTGGGTAAAAAAGGTGAGAAGATTAAGAAGTATAAGTTGGTAGTTGCAAAATACTCATGGGGATATAAAGTACACTATAGGGAATATAGTAAATAATCTCTCCATATATATAAAAAGCCAGTGACCAGAACGTCATAACGACCAGAATGACCAACCACTATGACTCCCACTGCAGGCAGTGAACCGGCCCAATCTGGGGGTGGGGCCAGCCGGCCAATCGCCTACAGCCCCTCTCCTGGCCAGCTCCGTCCCTGATTGCCCCCCCCCCATTCTGATCAGGGGCAGGGCTGGCCAACCACCCATGGCCCCTCCCCCAGTCTTCTGGCCCACAATCAGCCCCCTCACCCCATTTGGGGGCAGGACTGGCTGGCCAACTTCCCACAGCCCCTCCTCCAGCTGCTGACCTTCAATCGCCCCCCCCACCCCATTCTGGTGTGGGGCCAGCAGACCCACAGCCCACAACCCCTTCTCCCAGCTGGCCTGGCCCTGATCGGACCCTAATAGGGGTGGTTTAGCTGGCCAACCTCCTGTCGTCTCCTCCTCCTGACAGACCCGGCCTGATCTGCCCCAATTGGGGTTGGGCCAGCAGGACCCCACCCATGCATGAATTAGTGCACTGGGCCTCTAGTCTAATCTAATAATAGAGGGATATGCAAATTTGTCCATTACAGCGTCACATCATGACCAGATCAGCAGGCTGTGTCCCCGCCCTCTGCTCAGGCAGCTGCAAATCCCGGGGTAGGATAGGATACAATAGGAGGGGAAGGAAACTGCACACCGAAGGAGGTGGCAACCACAGGAAAGCCGAGTAGGTGCACCTGGCGAGGGGCAGGGTGCAGGCAGAGCAGAGTGGGGTGCCCCACCCAGACACAGGAGGAGGACAGTGGCGGCTGTTGGCAGGGAGGCACCCATGGGTCTGGGACAAAGTGGAGGATGGTCCTAGGCCTTCTGGGCAGATGCACTCCTTTGTGGCAGCAGCGCGCAGGCCATGCGGGCCTTGGCCACCCTCGCTGGGCCAGGCAGTCTGGGCAGGAAATGGGAGCAGGACAGCGGTAGGGAGTCGGGGAATGGAGGGCGGTGAACACCTGGTCGGGGTTGAGCCCTGGGCTGGGGGTTAACCCCCCTGCAACGGAAGCTTTAAGAAGGAAAGGAGGGAGGGAAGAACTTTATAAAGGAGTCATTAGAGTGCAAAGTTAAAGAAGGAAAGAGGATGTGTGAGTGAACTGTAGGAGCTATAATGAAAATCAAGTATAGTTGTGTACTGGGGACAGATTTTAAAGGTAGGAGTCAGGAAAGAAAAAAGGATAATTACATAGGTAGATAGATATTAAAATAGTGTAAGTAAGTGGAGAAGAATATGTGGATGAGAGAGAAAGAGGGAGGAAAGAAAAGTTTTAAAGGGGAGCTGGTAGAGCTTAAAAGGAGAATGGAAAGAAGGAAGAAATGGTTGAGGGAGCAAAGGAGGTCTGAGGGAGGAAGATAATTTTTTTTATAATCCTTTGTATTTCTGTAGGGTCAGTTGTCACTCACCTCTTTTGTTTCTGATTTTGTTTATTTGTGTCCTCTTTGTTTCTTGATGAGTCTGGGTAGAGGTTCATCAATCTTGTTTATCCGTTCAAAGAACAAGCTCTCGGTTTTCTTGATCTTTTGTATTTTTTTTTGTCTCTATGTCATTTATTTCTGCTCTGACTTTTATTATTTCTTTTCTTCTACTTACTCTGGGCTTTTTTTTTATTGTTCTCTTTCTAATTCTTTAAGTTGTATGGTTAAGTAACTTATTAAAAGCTTTTGTTGTGTTTTGGGGATAGGCCTGTAGTGCTATGAACTTCTCACTCAGGACTACTTTTGCTGTGTCCCATTGATTTGTGCTGTTGCATTTTCATTTTCATTTTTTTCCAGGATATTTTTTATTTCTTCTTTGGTCTCGTTGGTAATCCATTTATTGTTTAATAGCATGCTATTTAGCCTCCATGTGTTGAATTTAGCTTATTTCTAATTTTATGCCATTGTGATCTGAGAAGATGCTTAATGTAATTTCAATCTTTTTGAACTTGTAGAAACTTAGCTGGTGTATTAACTTGTTTTCTGTATTTGAAAATGTCCCGTGTGCACTTGAGAAGAATGTATATTCTGTAGCATTGGTGTGAAATGTTCTGAAAATATCAATTAATTCCATTTGATCTACTGTGTCTTTTAGGATTGGTGTTTCCTTGTTGATTT
>NW_006285480.1:1256267-1265487 GCF_000327345.1 Myotis davidii
GTTAGTATTATGAAGTGGCCTTCATTATCTCTTGTTATGGCCTTCACTTTGAGGTCTATTTTGTCAGATATGAGTATTGCTACCAGATTTTTTTTTCATTTTCCTGGAAAATTTTTTCAATCCCTTCATTTTTAGTCTGTGTGAGTCCTTTGTTCTGAGGTGTGTCTCTTATAGACAGCATATATATGGGTCTTGTTTTCTTATCCATTAAGCTACCCTATGCCTTTTGATTGGAGCATTTAATCCATTTATGTTTAAGGTTATTATTGACTAGAGGCCCAGTGCACAAAATTCATGCACTCAGGAGAGTCCCTCAGCCTGGCCTGTGCCCTCTCACAGTCTGGGAGCCCTCAGGAGATGTCTGCCCCATGGAGAGCGGGCCTAAGCTGTCAGTCGTACATCCTTAGCACTGCTGCGGAGGCGGTAGAGGCTCCTGCCACTGCCGCTGTGCTCACCAGCCGTGAGCTCGGCTCTGGCTGAGTGGCACTCTCCTTGTGGGAGTGTGCTGACCACCAGGGGTCAGTCCCTGCGTTGAGCGTCTGCCTGCTGTTGGTCATTGCACATCATAATGACTTGTGGACCAGTCGACTGTTGGCCCCCTGGTGGTCAGTGCATGTCATAGCAAGAGGTTGAGTGGCCTTAGCATTCATTATCATATTACGCTTTGATTGGTTGGACAACTGGATGACTGGACACTTAGCATATTAGGCTTTTATTATATAGGATAGGTACTTTTTGTTACCATTTTTATTCCTTATGCCTGGTTTCATCCATCTCTTTCTATTTCTTCTTCTTACAAAAGTCCCGTTAGGACAGTGGTTCTCAACCTTCTGGCCCTTTAAATACACTTCCTCATTTTGTGACCCAACCATAAAATTATTTTCGTTGCTACTTCATAACTGTAATGTTGCTACTGTTATGAATGGTAATGTAAATATCTGATATGCAGGATGGTTTTAGGCGACCCCTGTGAAAGGGTCATTGGACCACCAAAGGGATCTCGACCCACAGGTTGAGAACTGCTGCTTTAGGATTTCTTGCATTGCTGGTTTGGTGGTAATAAACTCTTTTAGCCTTTTTTTTTTTTGTCTGGGAAGCTCCTGATTTCACCTTCAATTTTGAATGAAAATCTTGGTGGATAGAGTAGTCTTGGATTCAGTTCCTTTGTTTTTCATTGCTTTATATACTTCATTCCACTCCCTTCTGGCCTGATGTGTTTCTGTTGAGAAATCAGCTGATAGGCTAATGGGAGATCCCTTCTAGGTAACTTTTTGTCTCTCTCTTGCAGCCTTTAAAATTCTCTTTGTCAGCCGAAACCGGTTTGGCTCAGTGGATAGAGCGTCGGCCTGCGGACTGAAAGGTACCAGGTTCGATTCCAGTCAAGGGCATGTACCTGGGTTGCGGGCACATCCCCAGTAGGAGATGTGCATGAGGCAGCTGATCGATGTTTCTCTCTCATCGATGTTTCTAACTCTCTATCTCTCTCCCTTCCTCTCTGTAAAAAATCAATAAAATATATTAAAAAAAATTCTCTTTGTCTTTAAAGTTTGCAATTTTAATTATTATGTGTCTTGTTATGGGTGTTTTGGGGCTCATCTTGATTGGTACTCTTTGTGCTTCTTGGACTTGTGTGATTTTTTTTTCTTCCCCAAGTCAGAGTAGTTTTCTGTCATTATTACTTTCAACAGGTCTTCTATTCCTTGCTCAGCATCTTCTCCTTTTGGCACCCCTATTATGTTGATACTGTTTTCGTTTCATGTTGTCCTAAAGCTCCCTTAAACTCTCCTCCTGCTTTAATTTTTTTTTCCCATTTGCTGCTCTGAATGGGTGTTTTTTCTACCTTATCTTCTAATTCACTGATTTGGTCTTCTGCTTCTTCTAGTCTACTTTTGAATCCTCCAGGGTGTTTATTATCAGCTATGTCATTAATAATTTCCAATTGATTCTTATTTATTCTTTCAACATCTCTTTTTAAGTTGGTGTAGCTCTCATTAAATTCCTTAATATTCTCCTTAATATTCATATAATTCTCATTAAGTTGCTTGTAGTTCTCAATGAATTGTTTGAACCCCTTAGTACCATTACTCTGAATTCTTTATCTGACAAATTGCTTTCCTGCAATTCATTTAGTTCCTTTTCCGGCAATTCCTCCTTTTTTTCATTTTTGCTGTCCCTTTGTGTTTGTTTCTGTATATTGGATCAAACTGCTATGCCTCCAAGATTTTTTGGGGTGGTCTTCTGTAGTAGGTGTTTTGTGGGACCCAGTGATGCAGTCTCTTAGCTCTCCTGAGCTGAGTATTCTAGGAAAACCCTTTGCTTGAGTTATTTTGGTTCTCCTATTATAGTTTGGTCTAGAATATTATTGTCCCATTCGTGAATGGAGTCTCTTCTCTCAGGCTGGCCGACTATGTGGCTTATCCATGACTATGTTGTGCAAGCTGTTGTGGAGATGCTGACTGAACAGAATGAAATACAATAAGACAAAACATAAAAGAAACAAAGCAAGAACATACACCAGACTCCTATAGCAACCACCAAAGAAGAGAGTATTAGAAAAGAGAAAAGGGGCAAGAATGATAGATACAAAAGAAAAGGGGGAAAAATGGGGAGAAAACAAAAGAAATAAAAAAAGCACAAACAAAAAAACAGCAAGAAGGGGGGCAGAATATGTAGATGCAGAGCTGAAATAAAGAAAATAAAATAAAGAATTACAGGAATAGGGGAAGGAAACAGTTTACAATAAAGGAGGGGAGAATGAAATGAAAAGATAAGAAAAAAGTTTGGAAAGTAAAATGGAGGAGAAAACAGATAGACCTAAAATAAGAAAAAGAAAAATGATGAGAAGGAAGGAGAAAAAAAAGGGAAAGAAAAGAGAGAGAAAAAAATGAGTAATGAAAAAAAATTGAGGAGAAGGGAAGAGGAAAATTAGATGTATGAATAAAAAAACAGCAGTGACTAGAATAATAACAAATCACAGATAGATAAAGAAGATAAATTTGAAAAGGGAAGAAAAGAAAGGAAAGAGAAAAACTGAAAAAAAGAGAAAAGGGAGGAAGAAAAAAAGTGAAGAGGCATTAGTTTCAGCTGAGTTTAATGCCCCATGGGAGTTTGCTTTGGACCCCACTCCTCTGTCTGCCAATTCTGGGCTTCCTGGTAGGTACTTAGGTGCTAACCACTGTCAGGCATTGTCCTTTGGCTTTCAGCAACCTGCTTGAAGCTCCAAGCGATCCACCACTTTTGTCTGTCTTGCAGTCCTTGGCTGCAAGCAGGAGGGGCTAATCTGCCCTTTAAGGTAGGTTTGTGAGCAGTACAGGACCCAGGGCTGGGTCAGCAAACTTTCCCTGGATCCTGGACTCAGCCTCTGCCTGCCTGTGCCTGCTAGCCATCTGTCAGTCATAATCACTCAAAAGTCTGTTACTTAAAGGGCTTTAGGTGGGGGAGGGGGGAGGGAGGATGCTGTTTAGCTTTCAGGGAATATGGTGGGTATATTTTCTTGTCCCAGAGCTACTCCTCCGAGAGTGTCCCAAAATATTACTCTGCCCTTGGCTGGACAGAGATCCTATATGGAGACCAACAGGGTTGTCTGGGAACCTGGAGTTTTTAAGTCTGGTTCCCAGAATAGTGGGGAAGACAGCCCCCCCTCCAATCCAACCAAAAAAAATGAATATGCGTGTCACCTCTGACACGTGTCATAGGTTCGCCATCACTGGCTAGCTTCTCTCAGGAAAAATGGCCATTTTGGTTTGGATGCACATGAACGACCAAATGCAGGTCGTCTGGCTAGTACTTTCCCACATCTCCCTGCCCTGCTTCCCGCCGCAGCCTCTCCTCAGGCACCTCAAGTCTGTGCCTCCCTCCCTGAACCAACGCCTTGGTTGAGTCGTTGAAAATGAAACCTTCTGTGCTCTGGGTTTAGAGAAAAAACAAAACAAAACAAAACAAAAACCCCACCAAAACAAAACAAACAAGAAGGAGACTGCAGCTTTCTCTCTGATTGGCTCCAGTCTGCCTGCTCCAGACTCTGCCTCACAACTGGATGTTATGTGAGCCGTGGGTCTCAGCTCTGGTGCTTTGGGCTGCGGAGCCTGCCTGGGGTCTGGTCCTCTATTTCTGAGGGAACAGACCCTCCTGTAGCCTACAGTGCTCCCTCCTCACTCTCAGCGGCCGGCCTGTTGCCCTGGGAGCTGGGTCAGCTCCTCTTGCAACCTCACCCTTCCTGCCAGTCTCCAGGTGTTTTCTGTCCTTCCTTGATATGTGTCCTCCTCGGGTAGACCTCAGTTGGTAATTCCAGGTGAATGTTCTCAAATTTAGTTGTATTTCTAGTCTGGTCCTTGGACGAGGAACATAACAGGTCTGCCTATTCAGCTGCCGTTTTTTTCGAGTAATTCATTTTTTAATGGGTCTCTTGCATCTATCTACTTTACTGAGATATTTTAATTAATTATCACAATTATTCAGTTACTCTTCTAATCTTTTTAGGAAAACAGTTACATTTGATACAAATTTTCCCTCATTGTAATGACTAGCACATTCCAGTGGAGTGTCAATATCTATAAATGTTCCATGGCTATTTTAAAAGAATGTGTGGGGAATCCTTGCATTGTTTTTTACCAACTCCCTACTACAGATTCTTAGCAAGCTTGTAATACAACAGTCTGAGTCAAATTTCTTATTTCTTCTGGAACAGTATTTTCTAATTTTCCTTCCTGGAGTTCTCTGGTCTCATCTCTTGAGTCTTAGGTTTATGAGGCTTGAATCATCAGTATAAAATCGGTTTGCAAATAAGCAGAAGTCAAAGCAGTATATTTTACTACCTTGACTTGTGTGGTCACGTGCCACTCACTTGGAGCGTTGACTTTTTACCGTTTCTGATCCTGGGAGATGAAGAGCATCTGTAAGCCAAACCTCCATGCTGGGCACCAGGCCCTCTGTTGTCATTAATAAACAGTCATTGGCAGAGGCTCCCTTTTCTGGCTGAGTGGCGTGTTTGGAAGAAACAGTGCTGAGAGCATAAAAAGCTAGCTGGATGGCTGTGGGACGGTTGTGTCACCTCACCAGGTCTCGCCTGCTGCCCCTTGATTGCAGACGGTGGGGAACAGGAAAAGAGGGTCCCTTGTTCCCAGTCCTGCCTCTTTGCCTTCTGTTTTCATAGGCTCTGACAGTAAGCTGAAGATTATACTGTGATTATATTGCCCATCAGAGTTTCACCTACTAGCTTTGTAGTATTTTTTCTTAAGTTACTCTATTTTCTTAAGTTACAACACATGATAAATCATGTTGGCCTCCTAATCCAAGTTATCCCCTTCTTTCTCCTTTTCTCTGCGTAGCTGCTGTAACCTGAGTGGTCTCCACACGTCCACACTTGGCTCCTCCAGCCGGGGGTCTCTTTAGCCAGAATGATTTCTTCAAAATATACTCAGCTCACGTTAGTCCTCCACTCCACCACCAAAACAAACAAACAAACAAACAAACAAACAAAACAATGGCCTTTGAATATTTCCTATCAATCTTCAGTAAAGATTAAAATTCTCAACCTGGCCTATTGGCCAGCTGGTTTTGTTGCCCACCTTGCTCATCTCCCCCCACTCCACCACCCACTCTTTGGGTCTCAGTCACACTGCCTTTCTTTAAGCCTTCAACATGCCAAGCTCCACTCCACTGTAGGACCTGTGCACATACTGTTTCCTCTGACTGACGTGCCTTTCGTCACCTCCCTCCTTCTCCAGGGAAAGCTCCTGCTCTTTGTCCAGACCTCAGTCCAGACATACATTCCTCAGGGAAACCTTCTCTGATCCCCACACCTTGTTTAAGCTCCTTATTGTGGCATCCATAGCCCCACACCCTTCTCCCTTATAGTGCTTCTCATACTTACAGTTTTTACATATTTGAATGGGATAAAAAATTAAAATATTTTTTCTCCACTAAACTGTGAGCTCCACGAAGGCAAATACCATCTCTGTTTTTGTTTATCTGAAGTCTCAGAGGCATAGCATTGGACTTGGGGAATAATAATTGTGTCAATTGGTTGAATGAGAAAGTACAAAAATGATTTGAGGCAACTTGCTTCTTTATTTGATCTTGAATACATTCCTCATCTCAACTTAGTAAATGTTTATTTGTTCCTTATCAGCAGCAACAAGAGTGAGGGTGCATTGCTTTGTACACCAAATAGGGTAAAATACTTATTTCAAATATTTTACTTAAAACAATGAAGAACATTATTTATAAAAATGTCTTTTCTTTATCTTGTCTTTCAAAAAGAAATTGTGAGAAAAATGAGAGAAAGCAATATTAATTCAACCTTTGCATGTTTGAAACTGATTGTGACAATGAACAAACGCCTCCTGGTTGTAGAAAGGAATGTGACCTGCAAAGTATCTGCAGGTGGACAGAGCCAGGAGATGTCTGACAAGAAGCAGGGGCAGGAAGACAACTGGCAAAAGAATTACATTAATTTAAGGAGTAGAAAAGCTTATTGGAAGCATTCTTCAAAACCCTTCAGAAGCTACTAAAATAATATTTTACTATGTTTTCTCCATCTCTTAAAATTCTCACAAATGCAAATTAATGATAAATTGTGAAAATAAGGATTGGCAACTAATTATATCCCCAGGGCAGAAATAATTAGAAAAGAAGCATATTTTCACTCCTTCTCCACAAGTTAGATGTTTATGGCATTTGGTAAAGGAGAACGAACATTTGAAAATCCTTTGACCTAGCTGGTATTTAAAGAATAGCAATTGGCTAACATTTGTGGCTCTGTATGTTGAATATTTTGGCTCCAATCCTCGGGTATTCATTCTGAAAGATTTATAACCCTTTGGGGAGTATGGTCAGTGACAACGGTAGAACTAAATTTTGAAATGTGGAAAAACTAACTTTTCCTAATATAAAACTGTTCTAAAAAAATCCCTCAAGTCTGTGACTATGTTTCCAGATTTTCAGCAAAAGCCCTTGATTTACAGAATTTTTTTCTATAGCGATCTAACTTTTAATGATTAATGTAAAATTTCCATCCGTTGGCTTCAAAAATGGCCTAGAGATAATTCAGAAAAATATATAGTCTTGCCTTTTGGGCACCTGTTGCAATTCTGTGACTTTTAAAAAATTTATTTTATTGGTTATAGTATAAATAATGAAGTAAAGTTCAAAGGATGGAAATAGTCTAGAAGAGAAAAATTGAGAGACCTTAAAATGAAATAGGAAACTACGATTGTGTTGAATGTATAAAGAGTAAAATTGCTACCAAAGAAAATATAATGGAAGGGTAGCAGTCAAGAAGGCCCTCGATCATGCACAGCTGAGAATGTCAGGACAGTACAATCTTCTTCGGGGAGCTGGGCCTGTAGTGGGGAGACTATCTTGGCTTGAATGAGGCATGACAGACATGCTGTCTGACATCTGCTTTCCAGTCATGCTTGAGTCTGAAGCCTCTGCCTACAGAACTCTCTATCTGAAGCTTTTGGTTTGCAGTTTCAGGCTTTTAATGTAGGAACCCAGCTCTGTTCCTTCAGGTACCCTAGGGGAACTTTCTGTCCCCTTTTAACCATTTAAAATCAGAAAAAGAGCCTTGTTTGATGAATTGTTTTTCTTATTTGCTTTGTGTTTTTTTTTCTACATTATTTTCTCTAATATAATTATGGTTAGCATTTAGACTCTTCTTTATGGTTTACAAAATATCTGCCTTTTGTTTTTCTAAAAGAGGCACCAGAAGTGCTAGTGTGTGGTGGGCCTGTGCTCACAAACAATGGGATTTATGAAACTGACAATAGTATATAGAGGATTTATTATTTTATGTTTCAAAACCAACTTGATTGGAAACTTGGTGGTGTTAAAATTTCTGTTGATATTGAGAAAAGGACATAAGAGCTGGATATAGAGGTCAGCCTAGATTACCCAGAGGAAAGTATTATAAAAATGTAAATAGTCAGTGGTGTCACCACAGGATAGTAGTTCATAACATTTTTAGCAATATAGAGAGAATTTTTTGGAAAGGACTAAGAGGAAAGGTTAAACTTTTCACCTTCACTTTTGATGCTTGCCCCCTAGTAATGCCATTTCAGTTTTTTATTTAAAAAGTAAAATATTGTGTTGAATTAATGAAAGAATTTGTGTTTGTTCATGTGTGTGATATGGAGGGGGCTGGGCAGCTTGAATATAATTTTCATTTTTTTGCTAAGTCCGTACATTACATATATCTCTATATATAAAACCCTAATATGCAAATAGACCTAACAGTGGAACAACCGGTTGCTATGATGTGCGCTGACCACCAGGGGGCTTGCATGGAACATGGCTGGCATCAGCCGCAGCAGGATGTTGGAGCAGGTCAGTGGGGCTGCCAGACCAAGGCGGGGCACCAGTTGCTGTCATCAGGGTGAGCCTCTGGTGGTTACTGAAAATTCTTTGCTCCTGCGCACCATGGTCCTGCCCAGCACCCGCACCGGCTGCCAGCACCAGCCCTGCTTGCACCCACTACTGGTGCCGGAGCTGCTGCTCACACCCACTGCTGGCACCCAGTGCTGGCCCAATCACTCGGTGCTGTCAGTGATGCGAGTGCTGGTTACCGGCCCCAATCGCCCCTCAGGGCTTCTCCACCTCCCCCTGCTGCTGAGGAGTGATCAGGGCCAACAGCTGCCTATCACACCCACTGCCAGAGATGGCCCCACTCGCACCTGCAGCCGGCACCAGAGCTGCAGTTTACACACACTGCCAGTGCCCGGTGCTGATACTGATCACTCGGCACTGTCAGTGGGTGTGAGTGGCGGCTGCCAACCCCAATTGCCCCTGAGGGCTTCTCCACCTCCCCCTGCTCCTGAGGAGTGATTGGGACAGCAGTTGCCACTCGCACCCACTGACAGTACTGGCCACACTTATACCTGCTGCTAGTACCGGCCCCAATCACTCCACGCCATCAG
Organism: Myotis davidii; assembly: GCF_000327345.1. NCBI lineage: Eukaryota > Metazoa > Chordata > Mammalia > Chiroptera > Vespertilionidae > Myotis > Myotis davidii. The sequence goes on from NW_006285480.1 coordinate 1,265,186, forward strand.
AAGGTGTGAGTGGGGCTGGCGCTGTCAGTGTGTGGGAGCAGCAGCAATGGGAGCGGGAATGCCAGCAGAGACAGAACCGGATGCCGTGGCGGGAGGGGCTGGGCGGGAGCATAGAGGATGGGCTGAGACCTGCCCCTATGCCCACCACAGCCTCGTGGCCCACAGTTCCTTTCAAGGTGCACAAATTCGTGCACTGGGCCCCTAAAAAAGAATCCTATCTAATAAGAGAGAAACATGGTAATTAGCATACAACTGCTACCCTTCCCATTGGCTAATCAGGGCGATATGCAAATTACTCAGAA
>NW_006285480.1:1267387-1267610 GCF_000327345.1 Myotis davidii
TGGGCGCCTTCCCCTGTCACAGAGCCGCAGGGTGATCAGGGGGTTTGGGCGCTGCCCCCTGTCATGCTGATCCCAATGCCGGGAGGCCTCTCGGCTCTGCTGATCCCAGTGTTGGTAGGCATATTACCCTTTTATTATGTAGGATAGAGGCCTGAAGCATGGGTGAGAGCCAGCTGGTTTGCCCTGAAGGGTGTCCCGGATCAGGGTGGGGGTCCCTACTGGT
>NW_006285480.1:1268338-1273351 GCF_000327345.1 Myotis davidii
GCCAAGATTATCCTATCCTATATAATAAAAGGCTAATATGCAAACCAACCGAACGGTGGAACGACTGGTCGCTATGACGCACACTGACCACCAGGGGGCAGATGCTCAATGCTGGAGCTGCCCCCTGCTGGTTAGTGCACTCCCACAGCCAACCTCCCTCGGCTGGCTAGCCTCCCGTGGTCCCTCCCTTTGGCTGGCCAACATCCTGTGATCCCTCCCCCTGGCCAGCAGGCCCCGATCACCTGATCAGGTCCAGGCTCTGGGTTGGGATGGGGAACCAGGGGTGGGTGGCATGCTCTTTTAACTTCGTCCCACAAATGCTCAATTGGATTGAGATCTGGTGATTGTGGGGGCCACCTAAGCAAGGTAATGTCTCCCTCATGTTCTTGAAATCACTCCTGCACAATACGAGCACTGTGGCATGGCGCATTGTCTTGTTGGAAGAAGCCATCTCCATTGGGATACGCCATCAATGTGATAGGATGAACTCAATCAGCAACGATACTTAGGTATGTTGTGCTATTCAGACGTTATTCCACACGAATTAAAGGGCCCCAAAAGGCACAAGGTAGTTGAATGGATAAGAAAACAAGACCCATATATATGCTGTCTACAAGAGACCCACCTCAGACTGAAAAGTACACAAGGACTTAAAGTAAAGGGATGGAAAAAGATATTTCATGGAAATGGAAAGGAAAAAAAAAAAGCTGTGGTAGCAATATTTATGTCAGACAAAACAGACTTTAAAACCAAGGCTATAGTAAGAAACAAAGAAGGACTCTATATAATGATAAAGGGATTATTCCAAAAAGAGGATATAACCCTTGTAAACATTCATGCAGCCAACATAGCACCTAAATATGTAAAGCAAATTTTGATGGACATAAAGGGAGAGATTGACAGTAAGAGTGTCATAGTAGTGGATTTTAACACCCCATTGACATCAATGGATAGATCTTCCAACAGAAAATCAGCAAGGAAACAATGACCTTAAATGATACACTAGGTCAGATAGATTTAACTGATACCTTCAGAGCATTTCACCCCAAAGCAGCAGAATATACATTCTTTCCAAGTGTAATGGAACATTTCCTAGGATAGACCAATGATAGGACACAAAACAAGTCTCAGTAATTTTAAGAATACTGAAATTATATCGAGCATCTTTTCTGACCTCAATGTTATGAAACTTGAAACCAAAACAAGAAAACAATACCCCAAAAAACACACAAAGACATGGAGGCTAACTAAATAACATGCTACTAAATAATAAATGGATTAACAATGAATCAAGGAAGAAATCAAAAGATTCTTTGAAACAAATGAGAATGAAACACAACAACCAAAAATCTATGGGACACAACAAAAGCAGTCCTTAGACTTATAACATCACAGGCCTATCTCAAAAAAACAAGAAAAATCTCAAATAAAAAATGTAACTTTATGCTTAAAGGAACTTGAAAAAAGAATAAGAAACAAAGCCCAAAATGAGTAGAAGGCAGTAAATAATAAAGATCAGAACAGAAATAAATGAAATAGTCTATAAAAAAAAAAAACGCCACATAAAAAAGGTTAAAGAGACCAAGAGCTGGTTCTGTGAAGAGATAAACAAGATTGACAAACCAGACTCACCAAGGAAAAAAGAGAGAGAAAATAAAATAAGAAATGAAGGAGGAGCAATAATAACTGACGCCAAAGAAATACAAAAGATTGTAAGAAAATATGAACAACTGTATGCCAACATATTGTACAATCTGGACAAAATTGATTAAATCTTAGAAACATACAATCTTCCAAAACTGAATCAGGAAGATTCAGAGAATCTAATTAAACAAATGACAATTGGTGAAATTGAATTAATAATCAAAAACTCCCAACAATAAAAGTCCTGGACCAAATGGATTCATAGGTGAATTTTGCTCAACATCCAAAGAATAACTAATACCTATCCTCAAATTTTCCAAAACATTCAAGAGGAGGGAAGACTCCCAAGCTTATTTTACAAGTCCAGCATTATCCTAATTTCAAAACCAGACAAAGACATGACAAAGAAAGAAAATTACAGGCCAATATTTCTAATGAACATATATGCTAAGATTCTCAACAAAATATTAACAAACCAGATCCAGTAATACATTAAAAAGATCATACACCATGATCAAGTGGGATTTATTCTAGGGATGCAAGGTTGGTTCAATAGCCACAAATCAATAAATGTGATACACCACATAAATAAAATGAAGGATAAATATCACATGATCATATCAATAGATGTAGAAAAAGCATTTGAAAAAATCCAGCACCCATTTATGATAAAAACTCTCAGCAAACTGGGAATAGAAAGAATATACCTCAATGTCATAAAGGCCATATGTAACAAACCCACAGCCAACATACTCAGTGGGGAAAAACTACAAATGTTTCCCTTAAGATTGTGGATAAGACATGGATGTCTGCCTTCTTAACTCTTATTTAACATAGTGCTGGAAGTCCCAGTCACAGCAGCCACACAAGAAGAAATAAAAGGCATCCAAATTGGAAAGGAGGAAGTGAAACTGTCATTATTTGCAGATGACATGATCTGTATATAAAGAATCCTAAAAATTCTACCAATAAACTACAACTGATAAATGAATTTAGCAATGTAGCAGTATACAAAATAAATATCCAGAAATTGGTTGCATATTTATACACCAATAATGAAATATCAGAAAGGGAAACTAATAAAACAATCCCATTCACAATTGTTTCAAAAATAATAAAATACTTAGGAATGTATTTAACCAAGGATGTAAAAGACCTAGACTGGGGAAATTAAAAGGCACTGAAGAAGGAAATTTAAAAAGACACAAATAAGTGAAAGGTGTTCATAACCAGGAAGAATTAATATCTTTAAAATGTCCGTACAACCCAAAGCCATCCATAGATTCAACACAATTCCTACCAAGATACCAGTGGTATAATTCGCAGAACTAGAACAAATATCCTAAAAATTTATATGGAACCACTAAAGAGCCCAAATAGTCATAGCAATCTTGAAAAAGAAAAACAAAATTGGAGGTATCACAGTATCTTATATCAAGCTATAGTACAAATTCATAGTAGTCAAAACTGCATGGTACTGGTATAAAAACAGACATATAGATCAATGGAACAGAACAGATAGCCCAGAAATCAACCGATACCTTTATGTCAACTGGTATTTGACAAAGGAGGCAAAAACATACAATGAGGTAAAGATAGTCTATTCAATAAATGGTATTGGGAAAATTGGACACACACACACACACACACACACACACACACACACACACACACACACACACGCACACAAAGAAACTAGAGTACTTTCTTACATCCTACACAAAAATAAACTTAAAATGGATAAAAGACTTAAATGTTAGACTCAAAACTATAAAAATCTTAGAAAAAAGCATTTCTTGTAGCAATATTTTATTTTATATATATATATATCTCTTTAAGGAAGGGAAACAAAAAATAAATTTAAAAATTATTAATTTTAATCAAACTAAAAAGTTTTTGCAGAGCAAAGGAAGCCATCAACAAATAAAAAGGAGAATGCACTGAATGGGAGAACATATTTGCCAATGACATGGTATCTGATAGGTTAATATCCAAACTTTATAATTTATGAAACTCAGCACCAAAAAACAAACTATCCAGTTTAAAAATGTACAAACGACCTGAATAAACACTTTTCCAAAGAGAACACACAGATAGATGTCCAATAGCCATACAAAAAGATCCTCAATGCTACTAATCATCAGAGAAATGAAAATTAAAACCACAATGAGATATCATCTCACACCTGTCAGAATGGTTATCATCAATAAGTCAACAAATAAGTGTTGGTGGGGATGTGGAGAAAAGGGAACCCTTGTGCATTGTTGGTTGGAATACAGAATGATATAGCCACTGTGGAAAGCAGTATGGAGTTACCTCAAAAATTAATTATGGATCCAGCAATTCCACTTCTGGGAATATATCCCAAGAAACCTGAAATACTAATTTGAAGAACATATGTAAACCTTTGTTCATTGCAGCGCTATTTACAATAGCCAAGATTTGGAAGCAGCCCAAGTGCCCATCAATAGATGAGTGGATTAAAAAGCTGGTTACATTTACACAATGGAATACTACTTGGCTGTAGAAAAGAAGGAAATCTTACCCTTTGCGACAGCATGTATGGACCTGGAAAATATTATGCTAAGTGAAATAAGCCTGCATGAGGAAGATAAATATCACCTGATCGCACTTATATGTGGAACCTAAAGGACAAAATAAACTAACAAACAAAATAGAAACAGAGAAATAAAGAGAACAGCCTGCCAGCTGTCAGATGGGAGAGGTGTTGTAGGGAGAGGTGAAAAAGATGGAGGGATTAAGCAAAGCAAAATAAAACAAAAACAAAACTCACAGACACACAGTATGGTGATTACCAGAGGGAAAGGGGGTTGGGGATGTCGAATATGGTGCAGTGGTCAGCAAACTCATTAGTCGACAGAGCCAAATATCAACAGTACAACGATTGAAATTTCTTTTGAGAGCCAAATTTTTTAAACTTAAACTATATAGGTAGGTACATTGTTATGAACTTAATTAGGGTACTCCTAAGGCTTAGGAAGAGCCACACTCAAGGGGCCAAAGAGCCCCATGTGACTTGCGAGCCGCAGTTTGCCGCCCACGTCTATAGGCAATACTACCCTCTACTTATCATACATAAATCATTAGCTACAAAAAAGTATAAATGGGTGATAAATGATGATAGAAGGAGATTTGACTTGGGGTGGTGAATATATAATACAATATAAGATGATATATTATAGAATTGTATACCTGAAACCTATTAATTGTATTAACGAATGTCACCTAATAAATCTATACTAATAAAAGAGAAAAATGGTAATTGGCGTACGACGCTACCCTTTTCATTGGCTAATCAGGGCTATATGCAAATTAACTGCCAACTCAGATGGCAGTTAACTGACAACA
>NW_006285480.1:1274438-1305360 GCF_000327345.1 Myotis davidii
AATGCCTGAGCTCCCAGTATGTGAGAGGGGGCAGGCTGGGCTGAGGGACACCCCCCCACACACCCACACACACACCCAGTGCACGAATTTCGTGCACCGGGCCCCTAGTTCAATTTAAAAAAAAAATTGCTACCTCTTTCACAACCCTACTGCCCTTACTGTACCTTCTTTTGTTCTTAATATGGATTGTTGTACTGTCTCCCACATGGTTTCCCTTTCTCCATGTTTTCCCAGTTGTAAGAATGTACACACATATATAAGGCTATATGCATATTTTTAAGAATAATTTTCACACATGGTTTGCATAGCAGAGTATACTGTTGAGAACTACAGGAACCGCCTGTGACTTCTGCTTAAAACTACATTCCTTAGTCTTTCTCTCAAGGTTTGCCCTTTGCATATTGAATACGCTAATACCACCTAATGTTGTAGCTGTTTAAAACACACAGACCACCTTTAAATGTTGATGCTTAACAGGAATAATGTTTTATAACACTGAACAGCTTTTTTTGTGCTTTAGCTCTAAACGGTTCATTTAACACATTATAACCTTCTCAGAGAACTTTTAAAAAAAGTAATGTGCCATGTGTATGGGAGACATGTTTCCCCGTTCATGGAGTCATAACTGTGTAGAGAATGATCTTATTTAACCTTTCTGTGGCATGGTGTTTTCATAGGGAGGAAATCAGACAGCTACAGTGATTGCATTGTGTTCAATGAAGGATTTCAACTTAGCGCAAGAGACCTGCCAGTTGGCAATCAGGGATGTTGGAGGCCTTGAAGTTTTAATCAATTTACTTGATACTGATGAAGTCAAATGTAAGGTGAGTGGCTTTGTTACAATGGATGAGGGACCTTTTTTATACTTTCTCATGGGTCTCTTCTTAGTAGCAGGTGTCTGCTACTCCCACTGCCTGGTTCTCGCCTTACCTGCTATTATTACTGCTAAGATAACTTGCTACTTCTACTCTTGGCTGCTCTTCTCATCTCTCTGCTTTTCTTTTTTCTATCTGGTTCTTTTCATTAGTGTCTGCTTTTTAAATGATGAGTGTTTGTTCATATAATTAAAGGGAAATATATAGGCTATGTGTAACACCTAGAAATAGAATTTTTTTTTCTCTAAAAACTTAATTGGGGAAGGATTTTTGGTAGACTTGGAATTTTAAAAAATATAGCACTGGTTCTGTATTAAGCACACATTCATCTATAACCTTTTTTTTTCTCATTTAGATTGGTTCATTAAAAATCCTGAAGGAAATCAGTCATAATCCTCAAATCAGACGTAATATTGTTGACCTTGGGGGCTTACCAATTATGGTTAATATACTTGATTCTCCACATAAGAGTCTGAAATGTTTGGCAGCTGAGACAATTGCGAATGTTGCCAAGTTTAGAAGAGCCAGGTGGGCAGTGAGACACCATGGGGGCATCACTAAACTGGTGAGTACCACTGACATCAGCAGCAGCAGCACAGCAGCTGGCATGGAAATGTTAGCTCCATGCTGTCCTTTCTGGCCACTCCCGGACATTAGATAACCACAGGGCATGTTCTGAGAATCTTTGGATACACCAAGTCCTTGAAAATTATTTTTGTGTACTTATATTATCAAGTGGCAAAACACATGTTCCACCTTACTTTGCAAAGAAATACAAATTTTAAAAATCGTTGTAGTTCTCACCTATTATATTCATAGGGATACATTCATGTCTGTGTGCAGTGTTGGTGAGGGGTGGTGAAAGCCTGTGCAGTAGAAAGCAGTCTGGTAGCCTTTCCCTCCAATGTGGTGATATCACCATGAAGATTGTCCCCAAGGTGACGGAGGCGCATCTTATTGTTACACATAAGAGTGACAATTGAAAACACTTGTTTTGCAATATGAGGTTAATAAAATAATTTGTAGTATATCCATAAGAAATGCCTATTTGAAGCTCTATCAGTGGTGTATTTTATTTACTTATTTTTTATTGTTTAAAGTATTGCACATAGTAGTACAAATATCTCCTTTTTTTCCCCATTGACCTTCCCCCAGCCTCCCCTACCCGCTTCACATACCCTCATCCCATCCCCGCCCAGTGTCTTGTGTCCATTGGTTGTGCTTATATGCATGCACACAAGTCCTTCGGTTGATCTCTTTCCCCCACTCCCCAACACTCCCCAGCCCTTCTGGGGATTGATAGCCTGATCGCCGTTTCTCAGTCTTTGGGTCTGTCCCTTTTCATCAGTCTATGTTGTTCTTTATAATCCATAAATGAGTGAGATCATGTGCTATTTTTCTTTCTCTTGGTGTTTCTGATTCCTTGGGGTATATTCCTAGAAGTGGGATCACTGGGTCAAATGGGAGTTCCATTTTTAGTTTTTTGAGGAAATCCCATACTGTTCTCCACAGTGCTGCACCAGTCTGCATTCCCACCAGCAGTGCAAGAGGGTTCCTTTTTCTCTGCATCCTCTCCAGCACTTGAAGTTTGTTTATTTGTTGATGACTGCTATCTGACAGGTGTGAGATGGTACCACATTGTCGCTTTGATTTGCATCTCTTGAATAATTAGTGACTTTGAGCATGTTCTCATGTCTCTTGGCCTTCCTTCTGTCTCTTTTCGAAAAGTATCTATTTAGGTTCGTTGCCCATTGTTTTTTTGGATCATTTATCTTCCTTTTATTAAGTTGTATGAGTTCCCTGTAAATTTTATCAGTGGTGTATTTTAGATGTTTATTTAGGAAAAAAAGATAAATGAATATTTAATGTAATATAAGATTATAACAGGATTAAAAAACAATGGTACCTCTCACCCAATTTTTAAAGGTCTACCTAAAAAATATAGAAAAGACACTTGAAATAAACACAGAAAATTGTTCAGAGGAGTTTTCTATGAAATGATTACCAAATTTTCTTCCTATTTTCAAATACATGTCAGTTTGTTGTAGAAGTACTAGAGGTTCATTGCACGAAGATTCCCACAATAGGCCTTCCTTCCCCTGGCTGCTGGCACAGGTTTTCTTCCAACACCCGGGACCCAAGCTGTTGGTCCTGCCACAGTGAGGCTTGGCTTCTCTGCTGCAGCTCTCTTGGCCAGCCTGGGTGAGGGGCTGATGGCTGTTTGTAGCTGGTCACACCCCCTTCACGGTGGGGGTCCCACTGGGGTTCCTGGCCAGCTTGGATGGCTCTGAGGCTGATGCCGGCTGAAAGCAGGTATCTGGGGTTTGTTTAGCTTCTATAATTGAAACATTGTTGCTTCTGGCTCAGAGCCGGGCCGCGGCAGGCGAGGAACCTTCGCTTTCTCCATCACTGGAGCAAGCAAGCCTCCTGCTTGCTTCAGCTGTGTGGCTGCCAGCCGCCATCTTTGTTGGCACTTAATTTGCATATCGCCCTGATTAGCCAATGGGAAGCATAGCGGAGGTATGGCTAATTACCTTTTTTGTCTTTTATTAGATAGGATGATTATTTCAATAACTGTCACTGAAAGATAAAGATTATCATTCTACTCAATACCTCTGCCGTGACAGGAAGACCTTAATAAAGTGCAATATGGAAATGCATTTCCACCCTCCTTAGGAATTATCGACAGATCTTGTGTCTTCCCCACAGCTTGTATTCATCACTTCTGTAGTTTAACTTCCTCAAAATGAGAGCCAAATCTTATATATCTTAGTGTCACCCATAGCATTTAGTCCCATACCTTACACATACAAAGAGGTAATAATTATATATTGAGTTGATGTGGATTTAATGTGAATATATGCACAGTGAAAAGTGTTCTGAAATTTACTAAAAGAGATTCTGTGTTTTATTTGTACTCTCTAGAGTACTATAAATTATAATTTTTTGCTTCATATATAAGTGGACTTATGAATGGATAGATGGATGAATAGATGTCTAGCTATGTGATAAATATGACAAAATGTTTATTAGAGAACTTAGATGATGGATATATGGATGTTGTTGTACAGTTGCTTTACAATTTTTTTATTCTTTGTGTATGTTTGAAATTTTCCATAATAAAATCTTGGGGAAGTGGTAATTATTACTATGATTATCATTATTCTACTTAACTAATGAAATTAAATAGCAGGCTGATGTGGCTTTCCACTGACACTACTCTCATTGAATTGTCAGAAAGGAAACTGTAGACTAAAACTAAAATATGTTTTTTATGGGAGTCTTATACATCACATTTTGGGGCCTGAAATTTGAACAGTGGCACTAATGTAGTCAAGATAATGACATACAATTTAATTTTAAATAATAGCTAAGTAGATACAGGAAAAAACAATGATGAATAGGCTAATAATAAACTTGTAATTACTGTGTTGAGAACACATCTGGGAAGGACTAGAATTGGGGGTTCACTTTTGGTTTGACAGCTATGGGGGTAGAGGATAGAGTCCCCAACTAAAACTGGAAATGAGGGAGATCACTAATGCAGAGATGGAACTGTAGGCTGGGTATGGCATCCCAGCAAGAGAACTGAGGTCAAAAGCAGACAGGCTACAGTGGGTTTGATAACATAGGTCAGGCTCTGGAGAGGCACACCGGATAGAAGACTGTGCAGAAGAGTCTGAATAAGCAGGAAGAATGCATCAGGCCTGGACATATTGCAGGATTTAATGCTGTTAGCACTGTGGCTTATTTTCATGTTCCTCTGTATATATAGCACACTTGACCCTTTCTGTGAAAACCATTTTAATTATTTATTGAATTGTGTGTCAAATACAGATCTAGGTGGTGGAATTATGAATATAAATAAAGGTATTTTCCTGACCAAAGTCATATCATGCTTTCATTGTGGTGGGACAGAGGAGATACAGGCAAAAATATAAGTAGAGGGTGAGTATTAGGTATTTCATTGAAGTCAGTACTGGGAATAGAGGAGGAATAAAGGAGGGGCTAATCAATTGACTCTATTTGGAAGAGGAAGGTCAAGAAAGGCTAGAGAGGAGATATTGCCTTTGCTGAGTCTTAGAAGGTGAGTAGGTATTTGTCAGGCAGACACAACAGGAAAGATGAAGTTGTGTTGATAAAGGCCCAGAGCTGGAAACAACATTGAGTGCTTGGAAACCACAAGTTGCTTAATGAGGCCAGTCCTAGGATGAGAAGGGCTGTGTGGTAAGAGGTGAAGTTGGATGACCAGTGAGAGATGAGCACAGTGGACATCTCACAGGGCCTTATCCAATAAGCTACAAATTTTGAACTTTATATAGATAATGAGGAATATTTCTAATAGATAGAAACTTTTAAAATGTCTTCCATGTGTTCAATACCGCTATCTTAGAATTTCTACCCCTCCTTGCTACCCTATCTCCAATAGGTGCCTGAAAGCCATGTAAATACACCTTACCCATGTCCTTCCTTGGCCTGTACTAATTAGACCAGTGATGGTGAACCTATGACATGTGTGTCAGAGGTGACACGCGAACTCATTTTTTTGGTTGATTTTTCTTTGTTAAATGGCATTTAAATATATAAAATAAATATCAAAAATATGTCTTTGTTTTACTATGGTTGCAAATATCAAAAAATTTCTATATGTGACATGGCACCAGAGTTAAGTTAGGGTTTTTCAAAATGCTGACACACCAAGCTCAAAAGGTTCGCCATCACTGAATTAGACCATGGGTGTCCACCTGACTCATGCTGATTCTACCGTGAACTATCTCTCCCAGGAATTTAAAATTAGAAATCAGAGACTCTTCTTTTGGTGTTCTTGATTATGTGGGTAGTATCCCTGGAATTTGGTCTGCAGAGAGAGAAGAATGGAGTAGACATGAATATGATAAAGCCAGCTTTGGGAGGCCCTGTTTCACTTCTTTATGGGGCACCCTGCCATACTGCTATATCCATCTACTAGATGTATCGGTTAATAATGGCAGATTTTATAATCAAAGAAAACACGATAATTTCCAGAGAAACATCAAAAGTGCTTTATTCAAAGTAATATTAATTGCTAGCTACACATTTCCCCCATCTTTCAAGTAATTTGTGGGTACCATCCCAATAAAACTTTTCTTGTTTTGAGGCAAACCATTCAGAGAACAAATTTTCCACTTCTTTGTACATTTTGAAGTGCTGCTCAGAAATTGCATGTGCCATAGATCGGAACAAGTCGTCATCTGAAGGAGCAAGGTCTGGTGAATACAGCGGGTGGGTTAATACTTCCCAGGAAAGATCTTTTAACGTGTTTCCTTAACTGGTTTTGAAGTGTGTGATGGTGTATTATCATGAAGCAAAATTACTTTGCTGTGTCTTCTGGCACATTCTGGTCATTTCACGATCAAAGCATGGTTCGAATTGATTATTTGTTGTCCGTAGGTATTAACGGTTTCACCTGGTTTTAGAAGCTCATAATACATCACACCTTCCTGATCCCACCAAACGCAGACCATTGTCTTCTTTCTGAAGTTAAATTTTCTTTTCATTGCCAGTCACAATTCAATGCAAAAAAGACTTTCTTTCATGCCATTGAAGCAAGATTTCACTGATGACTTTTTGGTTTTCCATTTGTCTTTCATTCAGTTAATGTGGTACCCAGTTTCCTTCCTTTAAAATCTTTCCCATTGCTTGTAATCGATTGGAAATGGTTTTCTGAGCAATGTTTAATCTTTCTGCAAGTTGATTTTAAGTTTGACATGCATCTTCATCCAATACTTGTAATTGTTGGTCTTCAAACTTTTTCAGTTGGCCTGGACGTTCTTTGTCTTTCACATCGAAATCATCACTTTTAAAATATTTAAACCAGCATTCACAAGTATCTTGAGATGGTGCATGTTCACCATAAGCTTCCTGAAGTATATGATAACTTTTTCTTCAAAATAAGGAAATGAATTAAAACTTCCCTCAAATGCTATTTTTTGGCACAAAATTCCACATTTTTAAGTGTAAAAATATCTATGATGTTAACACCTTCAGAAAATTTGACATATGAAGTTTTGAAGCTTGCTGTCAATACAACAAAATAGCATGCATGTCAAATTGCATATATATCAACATAGGTGTAACTCCATCTATTGAAAAAAATCCACTTTATCAACTGGTACACCTAGTAAACTGCCTGTCTTTAATGTCTTCAGTGACTTTGGTTATTGCAAAGCAAAGAGAGGGTCCTGGCAACTGTGCCATTTGTTTTGGGTTTTGGTAGTGCAGGCAGAGGGCTGTGTCTCATGGTTTTAACAGTGCATAGGCCATTCACTTTTCATGGCTAAAAGGAGTCTACTTTTCTGAGATACCAGGCCTGAGTACATGGTTTACAAATCTTACTAATGTAAATGTTAGAGCCATATTAAGAAAATACTGTCTTGGTGAGATTAAATTTCTTGTGGGAAGGAACTGTAAAAGCTCCCAAATCTGAAGGAAGGTGTTTTGAAATGTTTTGTTTCTTTGCTTTCACTGACTGCTGTGTGGTATGAAAGTCAATTTTTAAAAATATTCTTATTTTTGATGAAGGAAAGTTTGGTAACAACCCTATACCTATTATGGGATGCATTAAGTTTTATTGGAAAGATTCCCATCTACACTGTGTTTATCTATCTTTTAGGTCGCTCTACTCGACTGTGCACATAATTCTGCAGAACCTGCTCAGTCGAGTCTGTATGATGCTAGAGATGTGGAAGTGGCTCGCTGTGGGGCACTGGCACTGTGGAGCTGCAGTAAGAGTTATGCGAATAAAGAAGCCATTCGTAAGGCTGGGGGCATTCCGTTGTTGGCTCGGTTGCTGAAAACGTCTCATGAAAACATGCTGATTCCGGTGGTGGGGACTTTACAAGAATGTGCATCAGAGGTACCTAGGCCTGCTCTGCTTCCCTTGCTCTCATTTCCTATGTATTTCCATAGTTGAAAAACAATTTGTAAGGTTATCATGACTGCTAAGGATTTTTTTTTCAAGAAGCCAACATTCTATTAGAAAGAGAAGATCAAACTAGTAGAATATTAATTACATTGGTATTTGTGTGGTTCATTATTTTTAAATATGTTTTTATTGATTTTTGTTTTGTTATTATTGATTTTTAGAGAAAGAGGAAGCGAGCGGGAAAGAGAGAGGACACCATCGATGTGAGAGAGAAACATCGATTGGCTGCCTCCCATATGGGTCACTGACGGGATGAAACCGTTAACTGGGTATGTGCCCTGACCGGATTTATTTTTGAAAATGTTGACTAAGTTCTCTTATTGTTATATCAATATGTTAACCTCGGACTTGTGTATTTGCTAAGAAAGTTTATTTAGTGTAATTATTAATTTTTAATAGATACTTATGTGCATACATTATATATACATAAATATTTAAATTCATATTACTAGGAAAACTACCGAGCTGCAATCAAAGCAGAAAGGATAATTGAAAATCTGGTAAAGAACCTAAATAGTGAGAATGAGCAGCTGCAGGAACACTGCGCCATGGCCATCTACCAGGTACAGTGGGCCCTATGGACAGGCCTGTTCTTCTCCATGTTTCTAAGCATACGGTCTCATTCTCTGGGGATGGAACTCAGAAGCCTGCATTTTTAACTAGAACCCCCAGGGATTTTCATGCCCAAGAGGTCTGAGAACCACTGTCCTATGCTAATGACAGATGCCTATATAGATCAGAGAGAAAGCTTCTCTAACATGTCTGATTATTTACAATTATATAAGACACTTGCATATCTTTATCTGCTAAAATTATTTACTTACTGTAAAATAGCTAAATATGTATATAGTACCTTTATATTGATTTTCATTATATCCCATTCAAATATAGTGGTCTTGGGAAATTTGTCTCCTCCCAAGACAATATGGATGAATGAGTGCATGTGTGCATGTGTATTTCTGTTTTATTGATTTATTTATTAACTAGAGGTCTGGTGCATGAAATTCGTGCACGGGGGGATGTGTCCCTCAGCCCAGCCTGCACACTCTCCTATCTGGGACCCCTTGAGGGAGGTCCGACTGCCTGTTTAGGCCCAATTCTGAAACCAGGGTCAGGCCTAAACAGGCAGTTGGACATCCTTCTCACAATCCAGGACTGCTGGCTCCCATCCACTCACCTGCCTGCCTGCCTGCCTGATTGCCCCTAACCATTTCTGCCTGCAGCCTGATCACCCCCTAACCGCTCCCCTGCCAGCCTGATTGATGCCTAACTGCTCTCCCCTGCTGGCCTGGTCACCCCCTACTGCCCTCCCCTGCTGGCCATCTTGTGTCCACATGGGGGCATCCATCTTTGACCACATGGGGATGGCCATCTTGTTTGTTGGAGTGATGGTCAATTTGCATATTACTCTTTTATTAGCTAGGGTTTTAATCTTCATTATTTGCGGTGAGTTATACATTACATAGTACAGCAGGTCTTCAGATAACATCATTTCATTCAACATTATCTATCTATCCTATATAATAAGAGAGGGATATGCTAATTAGCCCTGATATGCTATTTAGTCATGACCCGTATGCAAATTGACCATCACTCCAACACACAAGATGGCTGCCCCCATGTGGCCACAAGATGGCCACCCCTATGTGGACACAAGATGGCCACCACAAGATGGCCTGCAGGGGAGGGTAGTTGTGGGGGATCAGGCCTGCAGGGGAGGGCAGTTGGGGGCAACTGGGCCATCAGGGGAGGGAAGTTTGGGGTGATCAGGCTGGCCAGGGAAGGCAGTTGGCGGCAATTGGACCAGCAGTGGAGGGCAGTTAAGGATAATAGGGCCAACAAGGGAGCAGTTAGGTGTCATTAAGGCTGGCAGGAGAGTGGTTAGGGGTGATCAGGCAGGCAGTCGAGCGGTTGGGAGCCAGAAGTCCTGGATTGCGAGAGGGATGTCCAACTGCCCATTTAGGCCCAATCCCTCAAGAAGTCCCAGATTGGAGAGGGTGCAGGCTGGGCTGAGGGACACCCCACCTCAGTGCACAAATTTCATCCTATCTAATAATAGACAAACATGGTAATTAACCGTACCTCCGACATGCTTCTCATCGGCTAATCAGGGTGATATGCAAATTAACTGCCAACCAAGATGGCAGCCAGCAGCCAGGCAGCTGAAGCTAACAGGAGGCTTGCTTGCTCCAGTGAAGGAGGAAGCCAAGGTTCCCCGCCTGCCGCTGCTGTGCTCTGAGCTGCACTCTAAGAAACAATGTTGCAAATATAGAGGCTAAACAAACTCCAGAGACCTGTTTTCAGCCAGCCGAGCTACAGCCAGCAGGACCGCAACAGAGTTTCAATTATAGAACAAACCCAGATACCTGCTTTCAGCAGCTGAGGTCTCAGAGCTGGAACTGGGCCTCAGAGCTAAAGCCGGCTCTCAGCTCCAGTGACAGCCATAGAAGGTAAATAAATCCAGAATAAAAGAAAAAAAAGAAAAAAAGGAGAGGTTGGGAGCTTCAGTTGCCCGCCAGCCTGAAAACGGCCCTCAGCCCCTCACCCAGACTGGCCAGGCACCCCAAGGGGGACCCCCACCCTGAAGCAACAAGATGGCAGCTAATTTGCATACTGAGGTGGGTGGCAGTGGGCAAGGCTCTCTGCGGTCCCAGGACCCAGATCTGTGACCCTGCCAGGCAGGGGGCAGTGCTTGAGGCTGTCCACAGGACCAAGACATGGATCTGTGACTCTGCCGGGCGGCGGGCAGCACTTGAGGCTATCCGCGGTCCCAGGACCCGGATCCGTGACCCTTCCCAGTGGGGCGGCAGCTCGCACAGGGGTGGATTAGCTGGGGTGGGGCAGGGCAGGACTCTGGGAAGGTGAGCATCACAGAGAGCCTCTGGACAGGGGAGGCAGGCCAGTGGAGGGTGGCCTGTACTCCCCACATGGCGGTGGTGACAGCTGTGAGCACGCCAAGCGGAGCCTGCAAGCTGAGCTGAAGTAGCGCCTGCAGGCCATCAGCACCCAGGAGTGGCTGTGCAAGATCCGCCTCCTGGCCCAGAAGGTGCAGGATTGCAGGGACAGCCACCATGGCGGGCCAGACTGATGTCCTCCTGGCCGCGCCAGGGGTGTTTGCGGATCTGCAAAGCCAGAGGCCTCCCATGTGCAAATCCCCCCCTGGTGTGTGAACATCCCCCAGCACACTGTCACCCTCCCGCACCTGCAACAGTTTCAAACCAAGGCGTGCACAAGTTCCACCCGCCTCTCCACTGCACTTCCATCCACCCAGCATGCCTAACACCCCCACAGGATGTGCACACATCCCCTCTGATGCGCTCACGTCCTTTGGAGAGTGTCTGGGTATTCTGGGTGCTGAGGGTGGGCGCCTGTGAGATGACAGTGAGAGGGTGGTGATGCCCTGTTCCCACGGAGGCCAGTGCAGCTATGAGATCACCTCTGGGGGGTTAATGCAGGTGCTGAGGCAAGAGCAGATGCAGACAGACACACCTATTGGGCGTGGGTGGCCCTCGCTGAGGTGCCTTTGGTCAGCCTTCAAGATGAAGGACTGAGAGGTGGAGAGGAATTCCGTCCTCTCAGTGAAACAGTGGGATAGTCGAAGCGACTGTAGAGGAGGAATGTGCACTTTGGGTGCCAGCACCCATGAGTGAAGGCTGCCCTGACTGAGCCTCGCTTGCTTGGGGCCTAGCGCACTCCTGCCGGACAGTGGGTGACAGGACGTGCTTTTCTGAACTAATGAGAGAAAACGTTGATTCTCCTGTTGCCCACGAAGGTGGAAAGTGAAGTGGGGAGACATGGGGAGTGAGCGAGGTTCCCTGTCTGGGGGTTCAGATCTGCTGTTGGTTTTCTTTCACCGCTGACTAGAGATATACAGGGTGACCCCCAAAAATGTATACACACTTTGAATACCTACTAATTCCAATGGTTTTAAGCATAAGAAAGAAACAATAATGGAGCTGTTATCTGTTAAAAGTGTGGGCACAAACAGGCAGTTGGACATTCCCTGAGGGGTCTCAGATTGGAGAGGGTAAAGGCCAGACTGAGGGGCCTCTTTCTCTCCCTACCCCAGGGCATGAATTTCGTGCACCGGGCTACTAGTATACATATAAAAGTCTAATATGCAAAGTGTCCCCTCGGGAGTTCAAATGACTGGGAGTTCGATAGACTGGGAGTTGATTGCTTCTATGACGGAATGAAGGAAGGCCCCAGCTGGCAGCCAGCAGCCACTTGGGACCCTACCCATGCACATATTTTGTGCACTGGGCCTCTAGTTTCATTATAATGTTGATGAGATAATGTAGTAACTTAACTCATTTATATCGATTAACCTATGGTGAAATTTTGCTGTCTTTTCATTTAAAATCACAAAACCTGTTGATGATGTTAAGTGAGGACTTAATGTATTCCAAAAAACAGATTAAAATGATCAAGGGGTAGAAAAAATAGCCCAGACAAATTAGTATATGGCTGGCTACTGGCCATGCCAGCTTCCCCCTAATCAGAATAGATTTCCTAGAGGAATTCATTTTAAAATGTGCAGTGAGAATGCATCCAAACGATAGCGTCAGAGAGGAGGTACATGTTGATAGAGGATTGTAATAGTTTGCTTGGGCTGCCATAACAAAGTACCACAGCACTGGGTGGCTTAAGCAACAGATAACTGTTACTGAAAGATAAAGGTTATCACATGATCTTTACTCAGTGTCCTAATATCCTCTTCTTATAGGGTTACATGCCATATTGGATTAGAGTTCACGTCAATGACTTCATTTGATTTTAATTACTTCTTTAAAGACACTATCCTCAAATATGGTCACTTTGTGATATATGGGGGTTAGGACTTCAACTTACGAGTTTTGAGGACATGCAACCAGCTCATAACAAGGATATATAGCTTTGACGGAATATATGCCTCATAAGAATAAGCATTAAAGGACAGTTAGAAATAGCGATTAATTTTTAAAAGTTGCAACTGAACCAGAATGAAAAGTCACAAATAGAAGGTAAACAAGGCGGTGCTTTGTGGTACACTATGATGAGGATTTCTTCCAGTGGCACTCACTGATGATGCGTTATGTGTATATTTGTATCGTGTGGCCTCAGTGGCCTCAGAGGCTGACTGTATGCTTAGGACAATAGCAAACCTATACTGAATTAATCATTGTTGGTGCTATAACCTGAGAAGGATGATCAGTTGAAAACATCTAGGCAACACATATTTATTTCAAAGGATGACTGGTTGCTATTGATATGACCCACTGCTCTGGGCATAGAAACTTTATTGGGGAAATTCCTCATCTCTTAGATTTGGGGGGTCATTAAAGGTTTGATTGTATCCCTTCCACTGCTCTATGTTCTCTTCTGTGTTTTTCCAAGACTCTGGGTTGCATTACTGCAGAAATGTGTGTGGCATTCTAAGTTTCTAACCAACCTTTGCCTCTGTCTTGTTAGAAACCCAGGCCACATCAGAATTGGCTTTGGAGAATTGCCAAAGTATGTAGAAACTGCTAGACATTGCCAAAACCATGTAAAGGAAGATAGACATTGTCAGATAGCTGCAAATATAGGAAGAATTATGCTTTACTTGGAGGTGCCTTCAGAATATTATGCTCTCTGATAAGAAGTTTCATAGCTGGTACAAATGGCAGCCTCTTTCACAATCACTGAAATCTTGATATGCCTTACTCACTGCCAGCCTCTCACTTGACTTTTTGTGTAGTGTGCCGAAGATGAAGATACCCGTGACCTGGTTAGGATGCACGGGGGACTTAAACCCCTGGCCAGTCTGCTCAATAACACTGACAATAAAGAACGTCTGGCTGCTGTCACAGGGGCAATATGGAAATGTTCCATCAGCAAAGAGAATGTGACCAAGTAAGAAAAAGTATTCCATATTCTGTAATAAAAATAAGGCCACCAAAACAGTCTTGTAATTTAATTCTGTTTTAAGAAAGAGTCTATAATAATGCTACTCCTGTAGGTTTTATAGATGCACATTTTGGACTAGGTTGGCAGAATTAATGAATTTTTAGAAATAAAAGACCCCTACTTCCCATATTTTCTGTGCCTCAGTAGGGCTCAGGGGCTTGCTGACATAATCTTTCAAGGAGAGTGGGCTGTTTGGCATATGGGTAGCCACTTCAACATAAAGTATCTCTCATATTTCCTGCAGAAATGTACTGAGGTTGAGGGGGTGGATTTCGCACTGAATCTTTAGAGATGGATGTGGTTCCATTCTTTCCCCTTTTGTGAAGATAAACAAGATGAGTCAGATAAATGCCAACTAACCAATTAATCTTAAAGATAATCATTTTCAAATATGATTTCATTGAATTTCAAAGTGTGTGTAAACTTTATGACCATTTGATTTAATTTAATGTTCAAATTCATCTCTTCATTTATTTTTAGAGTTCTCACCCTCTATGAAGGATGTTCTGAAGCAACTTTTCCTTATCTCAAGCATGATGATTATCTTAAACAAAAATCACATGTCCAATTGACACAAAATAGACTTATTTTGCTTTGTTTATGTAAAGTGGTCTCTGTAATATGGGGAAACAGCCCTTAGCATAGTGGAATCATTGCCACTCAGATTTGGAAGAAGTTGTAGTTGTTTCAAAGGCTGTATAGTACAGAGGTTAAGGGCACAGATGGGTGGATGTGGATGCTAGTTATGCTATTTACCAAGCTTCAGATTAACTTCCTGAAAATGGGGATTTTAATAGTATCTACATTATAGTGTTTTTGTAAGGATGAAACGAACATATAGTGGATGTTTATTAATATTATTACTATTAATTATCATCAGAGAACTTTATACCTAAAAAAATATTGTTCTCCTCTTTCTTTCCCTCCCACCTCTTTTTCTTGTGATGAATTTAGGTTTCGGGAATACAAAGCCATTGAAACTTTAGTGGGACTTTTAACTGATCAACCCGAAGAAGTTCTTGTGAATGTGGTGGGCGCCCTGGGAGAATGTTGTCAAGAATATGAAAACAGAGTTATTGTCCGGAAATGCAGTGGCATTCAACCACTTGTGAACCTCCTCGTTGGAATAAACCATTCTCTTCTTGTCAATGTCACAAAAGCAGTTGGTGCATGTGCAGTAGATCCCGAAAATATGGCGTAAGTGGCCCTACAACCTGAAAGTTTTTGTTTGAGAATGTTAGGGGAAACACGCGGGTAATCGTGGAATAGTGTCATCACTTAAAATTGAATGATGAAAAAGTAAAGAGAGTTTACATATAAATAACCACAAAGTTACAAAATCATGACTTACAGAGCCAAATTGTTCCATTGGATGAGCTGGAGGCCTGAGGCTGGGCATATTGGGAGTTCAAATACCCAGTAATTAATTTCCCATGCAGAAACTTTAATCATCAGATATTTTCTTTGTATACCAGGGAAGAATTATCTAATTACCTGAGATCCTAGGTAGTTGTAGGTAGCATTTCCATTGTATCCTTCTTGCTTCAATTGAGCACCTAACGAGTGGATGGATGAGGGGAAAAATTGAATGGATGAGGGGAAAAACAAAGGATATTAAGCTATGATCTTGGTCCTTGAGAAAAAGTCTAATTAGGAAGACTTAAATATGGTACAATTTAAGAACAATAGCAAGATTATATATCCAGAAGATGAGAAACCCATATGAGTCAATGTTGTTGTATTAGGGTTCCCCAGAGAATCAGAACCAACAGTGTGTGTGTGTGTGTGTGTGTGTGTGTGTGTGTGTGTGTGTGTGTGTGTGTAGAGAAGAAGAGAGGGGGGAGACTGAAAGATTGAGATTGATTTACTTTAAGTAATTCACTCATGTTATTGTGGAGGCTTGGCAGGTCCAAATTCTGATGGAGTAGGCTAGCAGCAGCTGACTGGAGAATTAGGAAAGAATTGCAGTGTGAATTCAAAGTCAGTCTTCTGGCAGAATTTCTTCTTGCTCAGGAAGGTTAGCCTTTGTTTTATTAAAGCCCTCAACTGATTAGATGAGGCCCACTGATTATGTATGATAATCTGTTTTACTCAACATCTACCAATATAATGTTAATCTGATCCCAAAAAACACCTACACAGAAATATAAAGAATAATGTTTGGCTAAATATCTGGGCATCACTTAGCCCAGTCAAGTTGACATATAAAAATGAGTCATCCTAAATCCACCCTTTGTCAACTCAGCACCCATACACACATCTTAAATCACACTCAATTGCTATATAAATACGATAACAAGATTATACTTCTGCTAATTATCTTGCATACAACTAAATTTCACTAATGATTTCCCCAGAAGAGTAAACAAAGTCCTTTGGCAATGCTTATTCTTATTGATATCCTGTAACTTAAATATTGTGATGTAAAGTTAACAATACTTAAAAACTATGATATAAAGTCAATACATCTCATGTTACATGACAAGAGGATAAGAGTGGACAGAAAACAAAGATACACACATACATAACTATAACAAAATAGGAAGGAATACTCTAATAATTATAGTCCTCGTTTCTATAACTGGTCACATGGCTGTCACTGGTATTTATAACTACCTTCTTTCACTACCCATTCTGTATTCTCTTTAGCCTCAGCTAGAACTTTAGTTCGTTGTGGTTCTTTACCTGGTGGGGTGACTTCCTTCTTGAAGGCCTGGGCCATTTACTAGTCCTGCCTGGATTGGGTTTGTTGTGGTTTCCTCTTGACTTCAATCACAGGGCATGGTAATACTAAGAGATACTCTAAGGGACCTCCTGTATTCCAGATATATTCATCCTTATACCTGTTGTGGAGTAGCAGTTCAATTTCCCCTTTGTAATCAGGATCAATTACCCCAGCCAGCATAGTAACTCTCTTCTTTGCCTGTTGATTTAGAGGCATGAGAAGCCAAAGTGGCAGTCTTAACTTCCAGTTCAGTGGCATCATTATTGTGTTTCCTGGTGAAAACATTCTTCCCTTTGGAACTAAGACCTCTAGATTAGCAAAGCATAAGATTATAAGGACAGGAATACAAATTTTGATAGTAGGTCACTAGGGATAAAAGTAAATGCCACTCCCATTTCCACACTTTGATTTCTGGACCCATGAATTCTGACTGTGGAAGAAATAGCACCATATTTTTTACTGGTAAATAGCTCTATTGACATGACTTGTAGACTCACAAAAGTCAACCAGCCATTCTTAACTTCATCCCATCTCTGTCCCCTTCAGTCCAAGATGGCAGTGTTTCTAGTGAAGTGATTAATTAAATCCATGACTCACATCTGTAATCGCTTTATCATATGAATGTCTAGTTATATTCTTTTTTTTAAAAAAAATAAGTTTTTATTAATTTTAGAGAGAGAAAGGGAAAGGAAGAGAGAGACAGAAACATCAATGATGAAAGAGAATCATTGATCAGCTGCCTCCTGCAAGCCCCTTAATGGGGATGGAGCCTACAACCCAAGCATGTGCCCTGACCAGGAGTCGAACCTGCTACTCTTGTTTCCTGGGTTGATGCTCAACTGCTGAGCCAAACCCACTGGGTGAAACTCTTTTAAACAGTTACATTAAGTAAACTGTTATATTTATTGATTTTTCAGTTGATTCCATTAAAGAAAAGGCCAGAGAAAATGACACACATTTTTTTTGAATTTTAATATTCTTTAAGGAACTTAGATTTGAAGCAACAAAATGTAATGAAAGAAAAAGAATGACTCAGTGACAAACAACAGGCCTCAAGGACATTTTGATTGAGTTGGGATGACAGACAAGTAATTTTAAAATGGGGTGAAAATGAGATGGCAGTAAATATATATTTTTTGGTGAATACACAAAACTATTTTGTGGAATTTTATGAGGCTTAACTTCCGGGTAATATATGGGGACTACAATAAAGAACAAAAGTAGAAAATAATCATTTTATCCCAAGCAAGGAAATGGCCACAACTCCAAATCTTAAATGTGAAAACATATGCAAAATGTTGTGAATTATTAGCCTGTGTGTAATATATTGACAGCTAACATGTACCTCTTCAGATTGCAAGCTTTTCCCCCAAGTAAGTGTCATGGTCATGAGATACATAGCCGACATTTGTTTCATAGAGAGCAGAGATGAGAGGAGCGAATGGGTCTTGGAAGAAGTGAGGAATTTCCCATCAGAGACCTAGTTTTGCATTATAAAACATCATAGCTCTGTAGTATAATTTAAAGTCAGGTAGTGTGATACCTCCAGCTAAGTTCTACCCCCCCCCCCAGGGTTGCTTTGTGGTTGCATAAAAATCTGGTGATTTTTGCTCTATTTCTTTTAAAAAATGACATTGGAATGTTGAGGGTGATTGCATCAAGTCTGTATATTGCTTTGGGTAATATGGCTGTTTTAACGATGCTGATTCTTCCAATCCACGAACACAGGATATTTTTCCAGGTTATTTGTGTGTGTGTGTGTGTGTGTGTGTGTGTGTGTGTGTGTGTCTTTTTCAATCACTTTTTTATAATGCTTTGTAGTTTGATTGATTTGCATATGTTCAACCATCCTTATGCCCCTAGAATGAGCCCCACTTGATCATGATGTATTATTTTTGATGTATTATTGTATTCGATTTGCTAACATTTTGTTTAGAATTTTAGCATCTATATTCATCAGAGATATTGGCCTATAGTTTTCTTGCCCAGAAAATGTTGCTCAGTGGTTGAGCATTGACCATAAACCAGGAGATCACAGTTCAATTCCCAGTGAGGGCACATGCCTGGGGAAGCTGTGTCACCAGGCTTTATAGGACAACTACTACATGAGGCCACTATACTAAGTCTGGGAGACATAGCAGCTCTACCTAGTACATAGAAATAAACTTAGGGAAGCAGATAAAATGCAGATACAAAGAAACAAGTCCCAAATGAAAGAACAGGAGAAATCTCCCCCCAAAAAGAACTAAATGAAATGGAGGCAAGCAAACTGCCAGATATAAAGTTCAAAACAATGGTTATAAGAATGTTCCAGGAACTTAGTGAGAAGTCCAACAGTGAAAAATCCATAGAAACCATAAAAATGAACCAGGCAGAAATGAAGGATACACTAAGGGAAATGAAGAATAATTTATAGGGAATCAACTATACAGTAGATGAAGCTGAGGATTAATTTAGCAATTTGGAATATCAGGAAGAAAAAATACCCAATCAGAACAGCAAAAAGAAAAAATTGATTAAAAATAATGAGAACAGTGTAAGGAATCACTGGGACAACTTCAAGCATACCAACATTCGCATCATGGGGGTGCTAGAAGGAGAAGAGCGAGAGCAAGAAATTAAAAACCTCTTTGGAAAACATAATGACAGAAAGATATACAAGTTCAGGAAGTGCAGTGAGTCCCAAACAAGATGAAATCAAAGGCCCATACCAAGTCACATCACAATTAAAATGCAAAAGAATAAACTCAAAGAGAGAATCTTAAAAGCATTAAGAGAAAAGCAGTTAGTTGTCTACAAGGGAGCTCCCATCAGACTGCCAGCTGATTTCTCAACAAAGACTTTGCAGGCCAGAATGGAGTGGCAAGAAATATTCAAAGTGTTGGAAAACAACAATCTACAATCAAAATTACTCTACCCAGCAAAACTATCATTTAGAGTCGAAGGACAGATAAAGAACTTCCAAGAAAATGCTAACAGATTTCATCACCACCAAACCAGTACTGCCAGAAATGTTAAAGAATATTCTTTAAGAAGAAGAAAATAAAAGATAAAAAACACAAACAATAGCTCTGACTGGTTTGGCTCAGTGATTAGAGTGCTTGCCCATGGACTGAAGGGTCTTGGCTTCAATTCTGGGTAAGGCTACGTGCCTCAGTTGCAGGCTTGATCCCTGGCCCTCATAGGGGCACGTGCTGGAGGCAACCAGTCAATGTGTCTCACATCGATGTTTCTTTCTCTGTGTCTCTCCCCCTCCTTTCCACTCTCTCTCTAAAAAAAAAATCAATGGAAAAATATCCTCAGATGAGGATTAACAAACATAATAATAAAATAAAATGTGTTAACTTAAAACAAAATATGAATAGTAAAATGCCAATAAATACATATCTGTAACAATTGAATCTAAAAAACAAAATAAAGCCCTGGCCAGCATTTCTCAGTGGTTAGAGCAGGGGGGTTCTCAAACTTTTTAAACAGGGGGCCAGTTCACTGTCTCTCAGACCGTAGGAGGGCCAGACTATAGTTTTAAAAAAACTATGAACAAATTCCTATGCACACTACACATATTTTATTTTGAAGTAAAACAAAAAAAAAACGGGAACAAATACAATATTTGTATTTGCATGTGGCCCGCAGGCCATAGTTTGAGGACCCTTGGGTTAGAGTATCAGCCTGCCCCTTGGAGAGTCTAGGATTTGATTCCCAGTGAAGGGCATGTATGTTGGTTGCAGGTTTGATCTCCTCCCCAGGTCTGGTCAAGGCACACATGGGAGGCAACCAGTCAATATGTCTCTTTCACATCAATGTTTCTTTCTATCTCCTTTCTGTCTTTCTTCCCTTCCACTTTTGCTAAAAATCAATGGGAAAAAAATATCCTCACTCCTTGAGTGAGGACTAAAATCAAACAAACAAACAAACAAACAAAACAAACAAAATAAAGGAACAAGTAGAAAAGAAAAAGACTCATAGAGACAGAAAATATTTTGACAGCTGCCAGGTGGGAAAGGGTTTGGAAGGATGGGTGAAAAAGTTGAAGGGATTAAGAAGTACAAATTAGTTGTTACAGAATAGTCATGGGATGTAAAGTATAGCATAGGAAATATAGCCAATAATCCTATATAATAAAGAGGTAAAATGCAAACTGACCATCACGCCATTGCACAAGATGGCCACCCCCATAGGGATCAGGCCTAAACTGGCAGTTGGACATCCCTTGAGGGGTCCCAGATTGGAGAGGGTGCAGGCTGGGCTGAGGGACACCCTCCCCCCTTCCAGTGCATGAATTTCGTGCATTTGGCCTCTAGTATTCTAATAACTATGTATGGTGTCAGGTGGATACAAAACCTATTGGGATGAGCACTTAGTAAGTTATATAATGTCTACTCACTGGGGTATACACCTGAAACTAATATAATATTGTATGTCAACTGTAATTGAAAAATAAAAAATGATTAAATGTCAAAAAAGAAAAGATCACCTTCTAGGAAGGTTCTATTTGGCAATGTATCAAACACTTAAGAGCCCAGATTCCACAGTCTGTCAGCTTGGTTTCTAATCTTGGCTTTGCCACTTCCTGGTGCTTTGACCTTGAGTTATTTAATGTCTCTGGGCTTCAGTTTTCTTATCTTTAAAAGGAGGATAATAACTACAAAACTAATAATGTGGTTGTTAATATTCAATGAATTAACAAATTGCTTAGAATAGTGCCTTGACTTATGGGGAGGGCTGTCATAGTTATGAGATTTAAGATGGTATATACATAAGACACACCATTATTTTCTATGCTGCTTAAAAAATAGTATCAATTAAAATTGTAAATTAAAGACCCCAGGCCTCTGTGGAGTTCATCTGTGGGGAGAGAGCTGTCATAGATATGCTGAGGTCAGGAGAGCTAAGGATTGTCCTCATAGATGGGGTAGGCACTTAGAAGGGTAGGTCTATCCTATCATGTATGATCACATGCATTTACCAAGTGTCAAGCATTCTACTGAGCACTTTGCATGCATGCTCTAATTTAATCCTCACTAATTCCAGAGGAGATAAATGTGACTCATCCCATTAAACAGATGAGAAAACAGCCTAAGTAATATTCAGCTAGCAAGAGGGGGAGCTGGAATTCCAGAGCAAAAGCTCTCAATCACTTATTCTCAAAGATGATGTATATCCTGGGAGAGCCTGAGCCTCATCTGGACTTGAGAGGTCTAGGAATCTTGGGGAGGACTCTAGAGGACAGAGGATAAATGTGAAACTGCTATGGAGAGTCAGGGAGTAGGAAAGGCCTGACAGAGTCTCTGGTGGACAGACAAGAGCTGCTACCACCTGAGAGCAACGAGAAGGTTTAGTTTCTGAGTGGTCATTTTGCTGCTCTCTTTTGTCATTCTTGAATCTTAAATGAAGTCCTTTTGAATATAACAGTCTTGTCTCTTCTCTGCTCTGGGAGGCACAGACAAAATCTCAGGTTAGCCAGACACTAAAATGGGGAGGAGGGCGCCACTCACTCCCACTCTGAGGCCCTCATGGAGAGAGAGCACTAGTTTTTCCAATGCTAGGTACTGGGGGCCATTTTACCAACAAAGGTGACATTCCCTACAGAGGTCAATACTGGAAGGTCATACAGAAGCACTGGTCACATGTACCATGTTGCAATCAAGAGCTGCAGCCAAAACTCCAGAACTGGGAAACCAGCCAGGGTTATAAGAAGCAAATCAAGGGAATGCAGGGACTTCAGCAAGGAATCCTAGTATGGCTGCCCAATGGCATCCTCCTAGTTGCAGCCACTCTGGAGAGACCTCAGACTTTGGCTAGCTTCTGCCTTCAATTCCTTAAGGCACTTCTTTGTTCCTGACAATCCTTCTATATATAATACATGTACCAGAAGTACACAGCACAAAGTAGGTGTTTAGTAAATATAAGCCAAATGAATTAATAAATGAATGAATGGAAGAAAAAAACAACAACAAACTGTCTCCTATTGGGGATGTTGCCAACAAGCCTGTAGGAGTGGGCAGGCACTTCTTCCCCTTCCTGGGAGAGTACAGACTGAGCTTGCAGGGGAGATAGGAGTGCCCTTCCCCACGTGCCCCTCCCCCTGTTCCCCAAGATGTGGCTACACAACCCAGCACCTACACATCTGATTCCTGGACTAAAGCCTCCCTGGGAGACGTGCATTGCAAAGGTGCCAGCTGTGCGGGGTACTCTGATCCCCCTACACAACTGAACTCAGCAGGGTGGGGCCACAGAGTGGAGGGCAGACCTGGTGATTCAACAGGTGGGGAAGAGGTGCTGCCTGTGTGCTTGAGGTGGGCAAGAATGGTCCCCTTTCCAAAGCTGCACAGATCAGTCACTGTCTGAGTCTCCTCAACGAGCTTCTCCAGAAAAAGAACTCCCAAAGATTCTTGCTGGGTGCAGCCAGGAGACCTCTCTGCAGGACCTGAGCATGGCAGAGTAGCATCACCAGTAGTTGGAGGATCAGTCCATGAACTCCCTACATTAGTGCTGTAATAATAGGAATGCTAGACCCTAGGAAGGTTGGTGTCTGGGTCTCTAGCAAACTCTTTTCTCTCTCAGCTGCTGCACATGGGAGTGGGGGCCAGCCCTTTCCCCATCCCTGCCCTTCTTATCAGTCTCTGTGTGACCTTTAAATCCTTGGTGAAAATATTTTGGTTCAGCTAGCCTTCAGTTTTTTTTTTTTTTTTCATGTTGATTGCTTTATAAGTTAGGTGTAAATCCAGCTTGGGTCTGGGAGCAGGTGAATATAACTTATCCCTGCTCTGCAGCCTTCTTGGAATTCTTGCCCATTTTTTAGTCTAGTTTATTTTAATTGAGTTATATGAATTCCTTCTACATTGTGATTATTAACTCCTTGTCAGAAATATGGTTTGTGGGTATTTTCTCCCATTCCACAGATTGCCTCTTCATTTTGTCAGTTGTTTCCTTTGCTATGCAAAGGCACATGTGGATACACAGTGAAGCTATTTTTCTATAAACACTCAGAGGACAGCCTTGCTAGATATAAAATCCTTGGTTATCACTTTCATTAACTTAAAAAAATGCTGCTTCATTATTGCCTTGTTTCATACCTTTGTAAAAAAGTCTAATGCTAGTCTGATTCTTTTGTCTTTGTAAAGTATTTGATTTTTACATCTGAAGGCCTTGAAGATTTTTTCTTTATATTCTAATACTTTTATTATGTTTGTTTCAGAGTTTATTGCTAACTACCTAGTTACATAGAATTATAGTTCATAAAGGAAAGACAGGATAAATGCTTTCTTTTTCCTTTTGAAAAAAATCAATTTTAAAATATATGAGTTGTCAGGAACCCTATAGCAGCTTCAATAATAAGGACTTTTTGGATTTGTTATGAACTTAAGGATCTTCATGGATTACTTCAGTCTTTACTGGTTTTTTTTTATACATAACTAGAGACCCAGTGCACAAATTTGTGCACATTGAAAGGCCCTCAGTATGGCCTGTGATTGGGGCGCACTGGGGCCGGCCAGCCAGAGGGAGGGAGGGACCTCGGGACGTTGGCCTGCCATGTGGGAGTGACTAGTCCTTAGGGAGAGAAAGCTGTGTGTTGCTATGTGATGTCATTACCTAGTACCCAAAGCGACCATTTCAGGCTGGGCTGGGCTATGGGCTGCATTTTGCACCATGGGGTCTTGGCAGCATGGGCTGTGATTTGACGGGGTGTTGCTCTGGGGTGGTGGCTGGGCCTGTATCCCACTTGGGGGAAGCCGAGTGTTGCTTTGTGGGTGCCAGGTCTGTGGTGCTGTTTATTGTTAAATGGCCTGTCGCTAGGGAGTGGAAGCTGGGTGTTGCTATGTGACATCATTACCCGGTGCCCACAGCCACTGTTTTTGGGCTGGGCTGGGCTGTGGGCTGCATTTTGCACCATGGGGTCTTGGCAGTGTCGGCTGTGATTTACTGGGCTATTGCTCTGGGGTGATGGTGGGGCCTGTGTCCCACTTCGGGTAAGCCAAGTGTTGCTTTGTGGGCGCCAGGTCTGCGGTGCCATTTCTCTGTATATGGATAGTGCACATCATGGCAGCTCCTGTGTTGAGTGTCTACCCCCTGGTGGTCAGTGTGTGTCATAGTGACTGGTCGGATGGACACTTAGTGTATTAGCCTTTTATATATACAGATGCCTGGCAAACATGATTCAAAATATGGTAACATTCTACTGCCCTAAGCTTTTCATTACTTCAAAATAATCTCAAGATCTAAAGGTCAGTTTTCAAATTTACTAAGTACTTGCCTATAAAATAGTAA
The DNA here is from genome assembly GCF_000327345.1 of Myotis davidii. Classification (NCBI taxonomy): domain Eukaryota; kingdom Metazoa; phylum Chordata; class Mammalia; order Chiroptera; family Vespertilionidae; genus Myotis; species Myotis davidii. Next base: position 1,299,202 of record NW_006285480.1, read on the forward strand.
ATTTCATATTTTTTAGAAGGTAATAATAAAGTCTATTAATATTTGATAAATATCTAGGATTCTAAGTAATTTTAGATAACAATTTACCTAAATAATGTACTAATTTCCTACAATTTATTCTATAAAATATTTTTCTTCCACACATTGTAAAATAAACATTTGCTGAACTGATTATTACATGATCTAGTGGTATGTGATCATGTAATAAAGACTCTTTTTTTAAAACATACACAGGGATAGCATTAAAGGTTACCATGGAATCTATAACTCTAAATTTCCTTCCTGCCTTCTGTGGTTTAAACATAATTATGTTGCATTTACACAGTGATTTTTAAAAATATTTACATTGGGTTTATTTATTCTTTTTAAAAAGGGAAAAAAAGGAAAGCTCTGATTGTTTGTATGCAGAAGAGACTTAATCTCCTTGTGGCTGCCCAGACATTTCTTTTCCCACAGAACCCATCTTTGTAGGCTTTATGAAAGACATAAATTAGAATATGTGCTTTACATGTTTGTGTCAATAAGAACATTTTTATTTCTTTTCATTTTTTTGTGATTTATTTTTCATCTGTATACTTTTTAAACATATGGACTTAATTTAGATACCAAAATGCCAAGTGAAATATAATTATGTGAATCATTTAATCTTCTGAATCTCTTTTTTCTAGTTTTAAAACAAGATCTAGGGACTTTCAACTTGAGAATTATGTGGATTTTATTTCTTCACATTATATATCTCATCTAGCCAGTTGTGATATGGGCTTAGTTCAATAGCTGAATAAATGGGCTGTTCACTACTATTTCCTGTTAGAGAAGAGATTATGTGTTCACAATGAAATTAAAAACATTTTAAAACTTTTAATTTGTGAAATATAACACACATGAAGTACAAATGTAAATGAACATGTTAGTAAATTATTGGAAAAGGAAGAGTCATGTAACTACCATCCAAGCCAAGACGTAGAATATTTTCATTATTCAAAAATCTCCCCGGCAGCCCCTCCTTTCACAGTCCACCTAGTACCATCTCTTCTCATTCTAGACAGAGCCCCCCTCTTGCCTTTTATATTAATTACTCACTTGCCTTCTTTTAATAATTTTATACTTGAGAATGCATCACTATAAAGTATAGTTTAATTTTGTTTCTCTTTGGAAACTAATGGAAATGTATAGAATTGTGTTGGTTTTTGTCTGACATTTTTGTTCAAAATTTTAGCTTACTTGTTCAGTTTGACACATTTTAACAAGTGTATTCACTCATATAATCAGCATCCAAAAGAAGATATAAAATATTTACTTTCCCTAAAAAAGTTTACTTATGCTATTATCCAATCAATCCCCACCCATCACTATAAATTAGTTTTGGTATTCTGGGAGTGTAATTTCTGAGTCCTAGGGTAGAAGGTTAACTTCCAAATAGTATGCAAAAATGGTTGTACAGTTTTACATTCCCATCAGTGCCAATATTTAGTGGTGTTAGTTTAAAAAAAAATTAGGCCTTCTAATAAGAAAAATGGTATGTCATTGTAGATTTCATTTGCATTTTTGTTATAACAAATTATGTTGAGTAACTTTCCATGTGCTTATTGCCCATGTGTATTACTGGTATTTTGTAGTGTATTCAAGTATTTTGTCCATTTTAAATTGGATTGTTTATGGGTGGGTTTTTTTGTTGTTGTTTTTTTTTTTGTGTGTGTGTGATTTGAAGAAGTTCTTTGCATATTCTGATACAAATCCATTGTTAGATTTATGTTCTATAGAATAATTTTTCCCTCTCTCTGTGTGTCTCTTTTTTAATCAGTCTCTGAGAGGGCTCATGGACCATTAAAAAAAAAATAACATATGCACTAAAAATAGTTTTAGAAAACAAAAACAAAACAAAGGGCCTGGCTGGTGTTGCTTAGTGGTTGAGCTTCAACCCATGTACCAGGAGGTCACAGATTGATTCCTGATCAGGGCACATGCCTGGGTTTCAGACTAGATCCCCAGTAAGGGGCATGCAGGAAACAGATGATCAATGATTCTCTTCCATTGTTGATATTTATCTTTCTCTCCCTCCCCATCTCCCTCTCTTTCTCTTTGAAATAAATAAAAACATTTAAAAATTTTTTAAAAACAAAGAATATGCAACAGAGATCCTATATTGCCTACAAGTAAAAAATATTCATTATCTGGCCCTTTACATAAAAAGTTTCTTAACATTTGCCCAAGTGGTTTATCAGTGTTATTCATCTTGTTTTTATTTTATATACTGTACTTATTTGGGGTTCAATTTTTGCTGCTTTTTCTAGCTTAACCTCAGTGTTGTTATTGTTGATATTATAGATCTAGTCTTGTCTAGTATAAACATTTAGAGCTGTACATTTTCCTCTGAACACTATTTTAGCTCCATCACACAATTACAAATTGTGTTTTCATTTAAATTCAATTAAAAATGTTTCCTACTTTTTTTTGAGAGTTCTCTTTGACCCAGGGCTTATTTCCAAGTATTGCTCAATTTCTAAAAATTTGGGTATTTTTTAGATACTATATTATTATTGATTTGTAGTTTAAAACTAGATTATGTTATCTGTGATTTTATTTCTTTCATATTCAGCTCTTTGGCCCAGACATGTGGTCTGTCTTCTAAATATCCCATTTGCATTGTGGGAACAAATGTATACTCTGCCGTTGTTGTGTATAGTATTTTAAAAATGTTGGTTAGGCCAGTTATTTAGGTGTGTTGTTCAGTCTTTTATATCTTTACATGCTTTCCCCCCCCCCCCCCCGCTATTTTTTTTTCTATCAACTCAAGAAAGGGCTATTAAAATCTTCCACCATAGTTGTAGATTTGTTTATATCTAGTTTTCCCTCTGTATTATCTTCATTGACAATGAGAAACTGATTTTCATCTTTACTTATCTGTCCAGTTTCCATGTATGTAATCAATCTTCCATCTTTATCCTTATCTGGCCCCCTTTGTAGACATTCCAAAGACTTACCAGCTTTGACTCTGGTTTACCTTGCTGGACTGACCAGGCACCTGGACACTCCTATTTTAGCTCTAGTACCTCTGCTGGGCCACCTTTCACTTATATGTCTGCACTTCTTGACCTGTTCTGCCTCTGACTTCCCATATCAGGCTGTTCTATGTCTTGACACCTTCTCACCCTGCTTAGGCTCTGTCACCACACAAAACTAGTTCTCAGTGGGGATATCCTCCTCTTGTTGCTACAGTTCTGTCTTTCCCCATTGAGTTGTGCCCCCAAAGAATGCTCTAATTATTTTATTTAGAATTGGATATCCCATCTCTGGTTTCCCCTGCACATAGAGATTACCTATGGGCTCTCACACCCCATACTAGGCCACTAAACCCATCTTGCCTTCACCATAGAAGCCTACATATTTCTGCCTCAAAATATGAATTTAAGGGCTGAATTGTTCAGGAGGCACAGGGAAGGGGATTTACCAACATTATAAAGGATATTTTCACTGGGTGTAGAAATCTAGATTAATTGTTCTTTTTATTCTAGCACTTTAAAAATATCATTATTTTACCTTCTTGCTTTAATGTTTCTTATGAGAAGTTAGCTTTCATTTGTATTATAATTCTCTATACCAAATATGTCCTTCTTTTAGCTTCTTTTAAGATTTGTTCTTTATCTTTTAGCAATTTGATTAAGATATGCTTAGGTGTAGTTTTCTTTGTATTTATCCCATTTAGGGTTCATTGAGCTTCTTAGACCTATGGATTAATGTCTACCATCAATTTTGGGAAGCCCTCAGTCACTGTCTTTACAAATATCCTTTGGTATTATTATCTCTTCCCTCTTCCTCCTGGAACTCCAAACATATATTGTTTAATTTATAGTATTCCACAGATATTGGACTCCACTAGGAGTTATTTTTAGTCATTTTTTTCTTTGTTTTTCAGTTTGGATACCTTTTATTTTTTTCCTCTGATGTGTCCAGTTTACTGTTAAAAAAAACATCTAATAAATTCTTCATTTCAAAAAAAAAATCTTCATTTCTTATGCCATAGTTTTCACACCTACCATTTTCATTTGATCCTTTAAAAAAATAATTTGCATGTCTGTGGTGGCAGAATTTTTTTTCTGAATCCAATTATAAACATTTTTGAAAAGTGCATAATCATAGTCAAATTATATAAGTGCCTCTTAATCAGGAAACAACAAATTCTTTTATATAATTAAAGGGCGTTTGTTTTCTGGGTTATTGTTCAGTTATTAGAGCTCATAAATGTGCTATTAAAAACAAATAATGGTTGGGTGGATGAGATAAAACAAAGAACTTATATACTTATATGCAAAGTCTATGGACGTGCGAAATAGGGTAGTGAAGACCTGGAGGGGTGGGTAGGGACTGGGAGGTGGAGGGGTAAGGGTGGGAAATGGAAATATCTGTAACACTATCAATAATAAAAATATATTAAAAAATAATGGTGCAGGTACTGACAGATCAGTGGAATAATATAACAGATACACTAAATACCAATTTCTATCTCTACCGATATAACTCTATAAAAATTTAGGGTCACAGTATGTCTATGAAAAGGCTAAAAAGCTGGATCCCTACTTTCTTCTTATAGAAAATTCAGGTAACTAAAATATTTACATATTAACAAAGTAAGTTATAAGAGGCCAGAAGAAATATTGCAGTTTTATTATCTTGGGGTATGGATGGCTATTCTAAGCATAAGCTAAAGTTTGAAGTCATAAAGGAAATGATTGATAGATTTAGTTACAAAACATTTCAAATGTTGAGGAAGAATAAAAAAGAAAGAGAAAAAAATCTCTTTTGTTTCCAATGAAGATCATTATTATAATAACTCCTTACTCAAAAACTTGGTAATTCAAGGAAAGGATTAAACATTATTCTGACTTTCTGGAGGATAATTAAGCCCCATCTGATGAGAGGAAGCTGTTCTTTATTGAGGAATGCAAGCTAATAAATAGATACAATCAGAAAAATCAGTGAAACTCCCAATAAAATAATTCTTTTAGGCAAGGATAATTAATGGATGCTAAAATTATAAGGAAGGGAAAAGGTTGTTGGAATAGGACCTTCTCAGAGTGACCAAGTGTGACCCCACAGATTGGTATTCAATGAAAATGGAAAAATATGTCTTTACACTGTTGGTCACCAGTGTAATTGGTAAATGACAAAGCTTGGCATTTAAGAATTGGACAAATGGACATTACAAGCCTCTTGATGTTTTGCAATTGCAACATACCAAGCATCACTATGACATATTTTGCAAAAATCTGTAATTTGAATCAAGCTCAGACTTTAAGTCTAACTTCCTGTCTATAAAATTACTAACAATAGAGGAAAAAGTTAAATGACACCTGAGGAAGCAATCAGGCAAACTCAAATAGTGGGACTTTCTACAAGACAATAGTCTTGAACTCTTTTAAAAAGTCAATGTCATAAAAATGACCTATATTAAATTAGACTAAAAAGGTATATCAGAAATATTATGCAGGTCCCCTTTTTTTGAATCTAGGTCTTGTTTGTTTTTTAAAAGAGCTCTAAAGGAGTTTTTGAAAACAATTGGGAATATATGAATCTGAATTGGATATTGGATTATATTAGGGAATTACTTTTGACTTTCTCAAAGGTAATAATGGTAAAATGACTTACATTTAAAAGATGAAAATTTAAAAATTTTAGTTGTGAATTCCTATGACATCTATACCTACTTGCAAATTATTTATAAAACAATAAGCACACACATTGATAAATGACACAAATATGTTAAATTTTGAGGGTTGTATCTACTGGTTATTTTACTATTAAAAAAACCTCTTAATTATGTTTGAAATTCCCATAATGAGAAGGAAGAAACAAATTAAGACAATAAATTAAAGTGTTTTACACTTGATAGACTGGAAAAATTAAGATAGTAGCTGATGCTGGCAACTGGTATTCTCATGATCTGTTTATAGAAATCAAATGGAAACAGGGGGATGGGACCGTGAGTGTGTGGGGCGGGGTTGGGGGAGGTTGGGGGTTAATGGGGGGGATGAGGACACATTTGTAATACCTTAACTAACAATAAAAAATCAATCAATAAATAAAAGAAATCAAATGGACATAATTTTTACGGAGCACAGTCTATTTATATGTATTAAAATTTAGAATACATAAAATCCTAAC
>NW_006285480.1:1307598-1324516 GCF_000327345.1 Myotis davidii
TGTGTGGGGCGGGGTTGGGGGAGGTTGGGGGTTAATGGGGGGGATGAGGACACATTTGTAATACCTTAACTAACAATAAAAAATCAATCAATAAATAAAAGAAATCAAATGGACATAATTTTTACGGAGCACAGTCTATTTATATGTATTAAAATTTAAAATACATAAAATCCTAACAAGCAATTTCATCCTATCTAATAAAAGAGCAATATGCAAATTGACCATCACTCCAACTCACAAGATGGCCACCACAAGATGGCTGGCAGGGGAGGGCAGTTGTGGGCAATCAGGCCAGCAGGGGAGGGAAGTTAGGTGTGACCAGGTCTGCAAGGGAGGACAGTTGGGGGCAACCAGGCCTGCAGGGGAGGACAATTAGGGGTGACCAGGACGGCAGGGAGGGCAGTTAGGGGCAATTGGGCCGGCAGGGGAGCAGCTAGGCGTCGATCAGGCTGGGAGGAGAGGGGTTACAGGGTGATCAGGCTGGCAGTCAGAAGCAGTTAGGGACAATCAGGCAGGCAGGCAGGCGAGCGATTGGGAGCCAGCAGTCCTGGTAGAAGTGTGAGAAATAAAAGGATATTGGTAAAATGTATATGAAAATAATATATAAATTTATTAATAGATAAACAATAACAAAAGGATATAACAACTACAGAGGCATGATATAAAAATGACAAAAACATGATAAGAAAACAAAACATGATATGAAAACAACAAAAACATTATTAAGAAATTCGATGGGAAAATTTTCCTTTTCAGCATCATCTGTGCAATCAATAGAATCATCACTCAAATATGTGTGAAAATCTCCATCGAGTATATCCAAATTTTCTTCATTTAATATTTTAACATGCTCATTTTTTGGACAAAGAATTGCATGTTTAGATATATTTTTAATATTATCTATAGCAATTGTTCTCAACCTTAGCTGCACATTAAAATCCTGATTCCTGGGCCTCATCCTCCTGAAATTGTTTCTTTGTTATGGGACGGGGCCACAACATTAGTAACAAAGAAACAGAGTTTCTGGAGGATGAGGCCCAGAAATGAGGATTTTAAAAAGATTCCCAGGTGATTCTAATTTGCAGCCAAGGTTGAGAACCACTGATCTATAGATATAGTCTTTCCAAAGGTAGCTTCAATAATAGATGTATTACAAATCATTTCACTTCCATGCTCCGCTCCGAGGGCAGGTTCCTGCCTGAAACCTTGCCCTGAGGATGGGTTTCTGCCTAAAACCTCGCCCTCCAGGAAACATATTCTCTCTTCCTTGCTGTCAGGGGCCAGGGTGCAGGTGAATAGGATTCCTAGCTGGCCAGCCCCTGACAGCAAACTGGCCACCTTTCGATTCCGTGAGGAATGGGGCTCCCTCCTTTCTTCTGTCAGGGTCCAGGGTGCAGGAGAATGGGGTTCCTGGCTGGCAGGCCACTGACAGCAAACTATCCAATAGCAGATTCTGTGAGGAATGGGGCTCCCTTCTTTCTACTGTCAGGGTCTGGTTTGAAGGTCGGCCATGCCCCCTTTGGGCCAGACCCAGAGTTGTACCACGCAGTGGCCTCCACCTCAGCAACCCAGGACTGCCTGCTGCTGGGTGCTCCTGCTGCTCTGAGGGTGGGTTCTTCCTTCAGGCCACATGGGAAACAGCTCGGGGAGGGCGCAGCCCTTGGCAAAGCGACCCTGGATTCAGTGGGTCCACGCTCTGAGGGCAGGGTCCTGCCCTCACCGGAAACAGCTCCAGGAAACAGCTTGGGGGAGGGAGCAGCCGTTGCCAAGGCAACCCCTGCAGGACTGACTCCCTTCCACTTGGTCGCGGTTCTGGCCGTGATGTTACATCCAGGGTTTTTATTTAAGTAGATATTTTAAAGGAAGATTATGAAACACCACATTTATATAGGACAATCCCATAATGTGTGTATCCACATATTTGCTTTGAAAAAAGTCTAAAAAGATAATCATATTTGCTAGAAAAGTCTTTAAAAAGATGATCACAGAGACCATGGGATTGGGAAAATTTGGGTGATTTAAAAAATTCTCTTCATTATAACTTTTGTATTACAGTTGACCCTGAAAGATGTGGGATGAGGGCCACCAACCCCCCATGTAGTCAGAAATCCACATGTAACTTTTGACTCCCAAATGTTTAACTACTCACAGCCTACTGTTGAGACTGGAAGCCTTACTGATAACGTAAAAGTATGTTAATCAATACATATTTTGTATGTTCTATGTACAGTGTACTATGTTCTTAGAATAAAGTAAGCTAGAGAAAAGAAAATGTTATTAAGAAAATCATAAGGAAGAGAAAATACATTTATGATATGTATATATACACTATAGGTTTACAGTTGTAGGCAAAACAGTTTATTCTTGTATTATTATTTATTAATTATTGTATTATTTTACATATTTTCCACCCTGTATTTATTAAAAACAATCCATGTATGAGTGGACCTGTACAGTTTAAACACTGTGTTGTTCAAGGGTCAACTGTATTTTAATTTTATACCTGAGAATTTATTAGGTTATAATTTGAAAAAGTCTCTTATGGGGGAAGAAAGGTGCTTTTGAAAACTGGTGCTTTTAAATGATATGAATAGCATTCATGATAATATGTAAATGAAAAAATCAACAAGAAACCAAATCATATTTACTATATGACCTCACTGAAGCCATTCCTTGTTTTGTTAGTATTTACTGATATTGGGGAAAATTAGGAATGCAAGTCGCTTCTGTAGTTTTGTTAGAAGCTGACCCCTGCAATTGTTTACACTCCTGATTTTTAAATGAACCCTGGGCATCCAGAATAAGAATCCTTTATGTTCCATTCACCTGTTTTCACACAGGGCCTTCCAGGCCTGTCCTGTCTTACTCTGCACATTCATCCCTCTTCCCCAAGCACACCACCCCAGTGCTGAAATTCCACCATGCTCAATGCAATCCCCCATACCTGCTGGCCATTTCATGATTCCATCTCAGGCTCCTCCTCAGCTTCATATGCCTCTTTCCTCTGTCCATTCACCTTCCTGGCTGGAAACTCCCTGTTTACTTCCCATAGACTCTACCTATATTATTTAGATATTCCTGATGAAGTTGAGATAGTGATTTAAATTGAAGATTAAACTGTGGATTTCTTGAAATATTCTAATCAAGAATGTATGCTAAATCTTTGTTACCTAAATTAGGACAAATTATTTCATAGACCACATGGATTACCAGTGCAAGTTTACTTTATTGAATTCCAACCAAATCAACTAGATTATCTTTTTTATTGGTACTGGTAACATGGTGCCCATGCACACTCAAGTGAGACTATATGCCTGGATAAAAATCAGAATTTTTTGTTAAATCATTTATAGTATACTTCTAATATATACTAGTAAATTTATAGTATTCTCTAAATAAAACTTGACTTAGTCTGATTCTTGGATATAGATAGAACTACAGAAGGTTATTTGTATATTTATCAACCTCTGAAATGAAACTAATATTAATTGAGTATCTCATTATTCTATTACATATCTCATTATATAATGGGTATTAATATCCTTATTTTAATGACAAGGAAATTCAAGTTTCAGGAAATGAAATATTTTTCCAATATCATGGTCATAAGTAGTAGTTCTGGGATTTGATACATGGCTATATAATTATCTAGTCTATTCTCTTTCAATAATACCAGTAGGCAGGTACTGGCTACTCTTACATGGATTCCTAGTTTGTTTTGTTATTTTGAAGAGTGATCATTAAATCACAGTCATAAAGCCCCCCAATCTAGGTAAAATTGTAAAGTTACCCAATAATTTTAATTGTCTAATTATTTAGAAAGTTTATTTTACTATTAAAAATATTTAGGGATGTTTATAGTGGCATCAGGTCATTTTTACAAAATTATTCTTCTACCTCCATAAGGAGTAGGTGCCTTATCATTGGGGTGACCATAAATATTAACGTATGTGCTGGTACAGTTTGCTCTCTGTTTTAGGCAAAACTTCCTCAGCTGCCTTTAATGCATTCATCAAAATCATGTGCCTTTTTTTTATAGAGGAAAGAAAATATAAATTATTTTTTGGTTATACAACCAACATATTATACAGAGTTGGTTAAACCACTCTACCTGCTCCTCATTGTATAAAAAAAAGTGTTAGAGTACATGTTCTCTAGGCTCCAACACTAATATTTGATGAATGTGACATTGACCGAACAACTTTCATTTAATGTTTATTAATAATGACTAATTTTCTGTGCCAGAGACTGCAGTAGATACCGGAATATTGTTCTTCCTAGCCTCATGGCTGGCTCTTTCACCCACAGTATAACTGCTCAAATGTCACTGTTTCATTGACACTGTCTCCTTGCACTTTCCACTCTCTATTCTTCATCTCTGTTATATTTTTCTCCAATCACTTTTCAACATTTCATAAAATATATAGATTTTTATTTTATATCTTTCCCCCAAATAATATTAGCTCCATGCGAATAAGAATTTCTGTTTGGCCCTAACTGGTTTGGCTCAGTGGATAGAGCATCGGCCTGCAGACTCAAGGGTCCCGGGTTCGATTCTGGTCAAGGGCATGTACCTTGGTTGCGGGCACATACCCAGTGGGGAGTGTGCAGGAGGCAGCTGATCTATGTTTCTCTTTCATCGATGTTTCTAACTCTCTATTCCTCTCCCCTCCTCTCTGTAAAAAATCAATAAAATATATTTTTTTAAAAAAAAGAAGAAAAAAAGAATTTCTGTTTGCATTCATGTTGGGAAAAAAATCCCTGGTGCCTCAAAAACTGCCTGGCACATGGTAGTCATTCTTGACATTTACTGTAAGACAGTGATTTTTCTGAGAAAAAGCTTCTAGAGCTTTTCTAATCATATTGTTTACATGACTATAAAAGGATAGACTATCATCCTATGTTAGCAACGTTGAGGAATTCTGGAACATACTTCCAAAGGCTGGCACATTCACATCTTTTCTCCAAAGTTAGCCTGCCATAGCTTCTTTAAAATAATACATCTATCTTACCTAATAATAGACAAACATGGTAATTGACCATACCTTTGCTACGCCTCCCATTGGCTAATCAGCACAATATGGAAATTAACCGCCAACAAAGATGGCGGTTAATTTCCATACTAGGTTCCAAGCGGTGGAGTGAAGTCTGATGGCCTGGGGCTGGAGCAGCGAGGCCTCACACTCTGGCACCAGGCAGAGCAGCAAGGCCTCACGGCCCCAGGGTTGGCGGAGCAGCGAGACCTCACAGCCTGGGATGGGCATAGCAGTAAGGCTTCACGGCCCAGGGATCGGTGGAGCAGCGAGGCTTCATGGCCCTGGGATTGGTGGAGCAGCAAGGCCACACGGCCCTGGCACCAGGCAGAGCAGCAAGGTCACACGGCCCCGGGATTGGTGGAGCAGTGAGGCCTCACGGCCCCGGCGCCAGGCAGAGCAGCGAGGCCTCACGGCCCTGGGATCGGCGGAGCAGCAAGGCCACATGGCCTCGGGGCTGGCAGAGCAGCGAGGCCACACAACACCAGGGCTGGCGGAGCAGCGAGGCCACATGGCCCCAGTGCTTGGCGGAGCAGTGAGGCCACAGGGCCCCGGTGCCAGGCGGAGCAGTGAGGCCTCACAGCCCCGGGGCCTGCCGAGCAGCGAAACCTGATGGCTCCAGGGTGGCTCCGGCCAGAGCCCAGCCAGAGCGAAGGCCTGGATCCCGGGTGCGGGAGGAAAACCGGTGCCAGCAGCCAAGGGAAGGGAAGGCCTATTGCACGAATCTCTTCATGCAACAAGCCTCTAGTATATATATATATATAAAAGCCTAAGTGACCAGCTGACTATCTCGTAGCTATGATGGACACTGACCACCAGCAGGCAGATGCTCAATGCAGGAGCAGAAACCACAGGCATGGAAACATGGATCACACTGATGAATCTCAGAAGGAAGCAGGGAGGAGGAAGGGCGGGAAGAGATTAACCAAGGATGTTATATGCATACTAGAAGCCTGGTGCATGGATTCATGCACCATTGGGGTCCCTCAGCCTGGCCTGCACCCTCTCGCAATCCGGGACCCCTCAGGGGATATTGGAGAGCTAGTTTCTGCCTGATCCCTTCAGGCCAGGCTGAGGGTCCCCACTGGTGCACAAATCCATGCGCTGGGCCTCTAGTAGAGATATAAACATAAAATGGTCTCTTTATCTCCCTTACTAGACTGTAGTTTCCTGAAGGACAATTAAAATCCTTATTTATTGCCCAGCTGGTGTTGCTAAGTGGTTGAGCATCAGCATATGAACCAGGAGTTCATGGTTTGATTCTGGTCTGGTCACATGCTGGGGTTGTGGATTCGATCCCCAATAGGGGGTGTGCTAAGTGGTTGAGCATCAGCATATGAACCAGGAGTTCATGGTTTGATTCTGGTCTGGTCACATGCTGGGGTTGTGGATTCGATCCCCAATAGGGGGTGTGCAGGAGGCAGCCAATCAGTGGTTCTCCCTCATCATTAATGTTTCTATATCTTCCTCTCCCTTCCTCTCTGAGATAAAAACTATATTTTTAAAAATTATCATTACTTACAGATTCTGTATTTGTGAATTTGTATTCCTCCTAAAATCCATTTGTTACCTACAAATCAATACTTGGAATGCTTTTGCCGTCAATAGTGGACATGTGCAGAGCACTGAAAAACTTGAGTAGCCTAATGAGCATGCTTCCAGCTGAGGTTGAACGAGAGCATGTTCTCCCTTCCTGTTTCAGCTCATACTGTTAGCACGTATACTTTTCACAGTCTATTTAGTGTTATGCTTTTCATAGTTTTGTGCTTTAAGCTAGTGATTTTATTTAAAATGGTCCTCGTACTGTAGGAGCTCCAACCCAGGAAGCTCCATGCTGTTTTTTGCTAGTCCAAAAAAACCCCAAAAAACTATGTGGGGGGATCAGAGGGGACAGACATAGACTTTACTACTTACATCTGGGGCAGATGCCATGGTGACCAGTTTGGTGAGTTTCCACACTAGGCTAGGGGAGTCTAGGGGTTTATCTAGCAAAGGAGAGAGGGAGAGAGAGGGAGCTGTGCTGGGAAAGGACAGAGAGTCTGGTGAGGCTTGTTAGCCGTTAAGGACATGGGAAACACTCTATAAGCTGCTCTGCTCCTTGTGGCCTCTGGCCAGGCAGACACTGTTCTACTGACTGGGAGGGGGGATTGGGCTATATCTTTGCTTGATACTGTACTACAGCCCCTAAGCAGAGTGCAGCAGAGCTTTGTTTTCTAGTATTCTTAAGTGCAGGAAGGCTGTGATGTGCCTGACAGAAAACGTGTGCTCAATAAGCTTCATAGTCCTGTTGGCCATGGGTTCAATGTTAATGAATCAAACACACATATTCAATAAGGTGCTTTTAAACAGAAACACACATAAAACAAGGTTACATATTTTTTTAAATATATTTTATTGATTTTTTACAGAGAGGAAGGGAGAGAGATAGAGAGTCAGAAACATTGATGAGAGAGAAACATCGATCAGCCGCCTCCTGCACATCCCCCACTGGGGATGTGCCCGCAACCCAGGTACATGCCCTTGACCGGAATCAAACCTGGGACCTTTCAGTCCGCAGGCTGATGCTCTATCCACTGAGCCAAACCGGTTTTGGCAACAAGGTTACATATTGATCAGTTGATGAAAATGTTCTGACCAGAGGCTTTCAGGAACTAAATTTTTTATTTCCCCCAGGAGTAATAGTTCAGTCTTCACTAATTCACTGTTTGCCATGACTTATAAAATGTAACTACCACAAATAATGAGAACTGACTGTATCTGCCATTGTGCTATGCTTAGCACTCAGTATTTAGTAGATGGCCCAAAAGGATTATGAACAAATGCCTGCAATAGAGGGAATGGAAAGGAATAAACCAACTCATTGGAAATGTTAAATATTGGAGTTCAGGAATTGGGATTTTAATACCATGCAGGCCAATGGGAAGCTGTTGGAGACTTTCTCCTGGAGTGATCTTTAGATGTTGATTGAATGTGCTAGATGGTGTGATGAACAGAATGAATAACCTTGGGGCCCTGCTCTCAAGGAGTATTGCAGAAGCTCGGAGGGGCCCTTATGAAGATGAATTTCCCAGAGATTTAGAGGATGGATTAGAACTGAGAGAAATGAAAGCACAAAACCAAGTCTTGTAGCTACTGAAGCAATCCTAATATGAGGTAGTAAAGACCAGAATTAGGGTGTTGCAGGGAGAACAGAGGAATGTGGTGTAGGTACTCAAGTTATTGTGAAGTGAACAGCAGTCAATGACTTGGTACAGAAGAAGATGGGAGTGGGACTAAATTAAACTCAAGTTTGTTTTAATTTTGCCCCCGGCTTTGCTAGTTGCTGTGTTTGCAAATGTTTTCCTCCTCTAAGGTTATTACTCTGTAATGTGCTAAGTTCTTTTAAGACATTAGCAATGGGGTCATAGTCCTCATCTTTTATAACTAACAAGCTGATGAATTGTTTGGGGTTTGGGGCTGAGAGCTGGGGATAATAGATACAATTTTATAATTAATAGTGAATTTTTATAGTTAATTGTGAAATTTTGCCTGGTGGGATGGAGGGAGTCCAGAATTGAGTTATCCTTTTTGTTTTAAACTGAAAATGTGTGCCATCTAAGTGGTTTCTGCAGTCATGATAAGTTATATTCAGCATTGTATACATAAATGTCACTAATTCAAATTTACTACTATATTCTGAGAGAGTAAGAGATCAGTCATTCGTTGAGAAATGTGTGTGAAAAAATACAGAGACCTGGGGATCAGCATTAATTCTGTTTTCAGTGGCATATATAAAGTAGTAAGCTTTTTAACTTTGTAAAGTAAATCCTTCATTGTATAGTGCTCAGTATCTTTCTTTACAGTTTCCATAAACTGAGAAATAAAACTGTTTTCACTCAGCATGATATTAGAAAGCTTTAGGTTTGGAAAGCTATTTAGTTAAACTTTAAATACTTTTGCAATGCACTTTTTTAAAATTAAAACTTATCTTTTAAAACACAGTTTATATCTTAGTATAAATCATTTGCTTTACCAGTTGTTTTATATGGTTATGCGAAAATGACTTCCTACTTGGAATCTTTGAAATAATACTTTTTTCTGGTAAATTCATCTAAGATAATCAAGAAATGTAGATGTCTTTATGTTGATTTTCAAGACAGAATTTGTATAGCATTTTAAACCAGTAGTATTTGTTCTATCTGTGGCTAAATACCACATGTGTTAAACACTACTTGATATTGAAAATTAAAGGAATTTTTATGTCCTTTATATTTTCTCATCTGCTTGTTTAGCGTATCTGTGTGAACAAAGCTATGTTTGTAAAGTATATTAAGTTTTGATTAGCCTTCTTCTCAACTGCAAGTACTCCACGGACCTTCATTCAAGGTTCTTATCCCTGGACTGATTGATACATAAACAGAAGACAGATGGTGTATAGATGACTCTGATGATAATTCATTTTTTAGCTAGTCATGAAGATATTTTGATTACAGAGTATTAAGTACTTATAACACAGTCTTCAATGTTAGTCTTGCCGAAAAGGGAGCACATGGAAAACAAGTTACATGTTATTCATACCCAACAAAGGATGCACTGTGGTGTAATGATTTTAATTCCCAATGCTAGATTAGGACTGGAGTTGTTTAAAATATGTCACATTGTAAGCTAAGTCAATTACACACAGACCAAATAAAAAAGGTAACTGCACAGTTTTGAGGCATAAATATTTGTTTTGGGAAGTATTTAGATGTTACTATATAAAAGAAACCAGTATTTTTACATTTAGGTAACAGTCTGTGTACAGCTAATTAAAAAATTACATGGCTTGATTTTAAGTTTATGTGAATCGTAATCACCATGGAGCTTGCTTTTCGTGTCATGAATTTAAAACTGAAATCAGAGTGCTCACAATTCAACAGCATGTTATATCCCTGCTGTTTTTAAAGTTTTGGAAAAAGAAATCCAAGCAAAATGTCAGAAGGACAAAAACTAATTAGAATTGTCTGAATAAATAGGCCACTTAAATTTTCATTTACACATATTAGTTACAGTTTATGTCTCTATTTTTATTTCGCAATAGGATAATTGATCGCTTAGATGGAGTTCGTTTGTTATGGTCCTTGCTGAAAAACCCCCACCCAGATGTGAAGGCCAGTGCTGCTTGGGCCCTCTGTCCCTGTATCCAAAATGCTAAGGTAATAAACTACAGTCTATTCAATTCTGGGATCTCTAATACTATATTGAATGTCACCAGAGTCCACTAATTGCTTTTGACATTTTTTGGTCAGAAAAATGGTCAGAAAAATTTTTTGGTCTTATTTGGTGGAAAGAGTCCTGAACATTTGTGCCAAATAATTTTGGAACAATGCCTTTTCCTGGTCAGTTTTTAGATGCCAAAGAAATTAGGCTAAAATGGCACAGTGTTTACTAAGTTCTACTTGGCTGGGGCAATTGAAACAAGTACCCCAGAAAAGTTGACCGTTTTATCCTCTTGGATGATAAGAAATTTGCCTGCATTCATTGGCTACTTTCAGAAGCACACAACTGCTTCTTATCTTATTTATAGCACAAAATACAACAGTGAAAGATCACTACATTGTTACCTTGAAAAAGTCACTTAATTTCACAAATCACACTTTTTTTATCTATCAGTAAGGATTGATATTAAACCTATGAATAAAATTTGTACATGAATGAAAATACTGAACTGGAAATTTCTGAATTCTTTTAGCTCTTCATTTTAAAATTTTATTCTTTTGTTGTTGTGTTGTTAATCCTCACCAGAGGATATTTTTCTCTTGATTTTTAGAGAGAGTGGAAGGGAGAGATAGAGACAGAGAGAAACATTGATGTGAGAGAGACACAGTGACTGGTTGCCTCCCACATGAGCCCTGACCAGGGCCAGGGATTGAGCCTGCAACTGAGGTACATGCCCTTGAGCAGAATCTAACGCAGGACCCTTTAGTGCACAGGCTGATGTTCTATCCACTGAGCCAAACCAGTTAGCGCTAAAATTTTATTATCTTTAAAGATCTCTTTTCAGCCTTTTTTGGTTCTCTTAAATTTTTTTGCTGTAGGTTTACAGATTTCCCTTTAAGATCCTTGTTGCTAGAGATGTTTCCCTCTGTTGAATATTTTTAATTAAAATATTTAATTTCTATAATAAAGTTAATATTACTCTAAATGTCATCCTAAATATATGTGACCATAAAACAATCTTGTGTAAAAAAGTGGATTGTCTTATATATGAATAGTAGAAGGAGACCTATTAATTACAAACTGCAGAATAGAATAAGTTTTTATAACAACAAATAAATAAATAAATAAAGCAACTCAAATGTCAATCTACAGGAAAATGGACAACAGGATGATAGTATAGTCATGTAATATCATACAATGCAGCAGTGAAAAATGAATGTTTTTCAGCAGTGTATTCATCAATGTTGATATATTTTAAATAGATTGAATAAAATAAAAAAGTTTCAGAAGTAGATATACAATATAATTCTTATTATACGGGGTTCAAAGAATTTAGAATGCAAACTTTGAGTGATATTATTTAGGGAACAGGACAGATGCCTATAGGGGAAAGATTACTACACATCGTTGAAGGGTGTCCTCATCAGTGAGATGAGCAAATCAGTTTAGCCCTTTGTTCATGATATGAACAACCAAGGATCAACAAATATTTAAGGAAAGCTAATGGCACTGGAGACAAGCCAAGTTTATTAAGGAGTACTAACTTCAGAGAAAACAAAGATAATGTAAAGAATAGATTATAACTTTAAATTTTAAAAATTAATATTCTCAGAATGACCCAAGGGGAATACTATGCCCCAACAGGCTGTTATAAAGAAAGACATATTCATAGACTGAGAGATGATTTTTGGAAATTAAAAATATATTTGGCAAAAGAAATAAATTTTATTGAAGAGACAAATACTAGATTTGATTAATTATCAGGAAGGTAAAGATTGGTAAATAACTAAGAATGTAAAGTCAAATTAAAAAGAAAATAGGAACACGTATGTAATACCTTAATAAAGAAAAAATAATAAAGAAAAAAAGGACTTGACACATGCAAAAAAGAAAACAATTGAAAGGAGGAAATAATCATAAAACAAAAGGTGGGGGTGGGAATTTCTGTGAACTGAAGAGGCAAGGAAAGATTATAGTCTCCAGATTGAAAAGACCCACTTAGTGCCAAACAGGGGAAACAATGTTATCTATGCTAGACACAAATTCAAATTTGATATTTCCCTAAAGGAAAGAAGAAAGTTACATGAGTACAAGAATTATATTATTAGTAGACTTAACATCATTTGCAATAAATTGTAAAATATTTTTAAAGGAAAATATTTTTATCCTAGAATTACATGTCCTGCAAAACTAGCATTCAACTGAGTATAGTGTAAGGACAAAATAAAGACATTATTCTTTTAGAATTGTCAGGACTCAGGAAACTTATCCCAAATGAACCTTTTCTGAAAAAGTAATTAGTTTATAATATTTTCCAACAAAACAAAAGATTCTAAGCAAAAGAATGACATGAATATAGAAACAATAATGAAAAAATAAATCATTAGAATTATAGTTAAATATGAATTTGTGTTGATAATGTCTTTCAAATTATTAAGAAAGAATTACTTTAAAAGTAATGGCCTATGACAGTTCCATTTTTAATTTTTTACACAGCGGTTATATCAGTCTGCATTTCCACCAGCAGTATACTAGGGTTCCCTTTTCTCCCCATCCTCACCAGCATTTGTTGTTTGTTGATTTATTGATAGTAGCCATTCTGGCAAGTGTGATGTAACACCTCATTATAGTTTTAATTTGCATCTCTCTGATGATTAGTGATGAGTAATTGTTCATGTCTCTTGGCCATTTGTCTTCTTTGGAGACATGTCTATTCAGGTCCTCTGTCCATTTTTTAATTGGGTTGTTTGTCTTTCTTTTATTGAGTTGTATGAGTATTTTATATATTTTGGAAATTAACCCCTTATCAGATGTATTATTGGCAAATATGTTATCCCATGCAGTGGGTTCCCTTTTTCAATTTAATGCTGGTTTCTTTTGCTGTGCAGAAGCTTTCTATTTTGATGTAGTCCTATTTGTTTATTTTCCCCCTTTGCTTCTGTTGCCCTAGGTGATGTATCAGGGAAAATTCTACTATGTGAGATGTCTGAGCTTTTGCTGCCTATGTTTTCTTTAATTATTTTTATGGGTTTATGACTTACATTTAAGTCTTTTTCCATTTTGAGTTTATTCTTGTGTATGGAATAAGGTGGTGGTCTAGTTTCATTTTTTTGCATATATCTTCTTTCTCAAGATTGCTGCTACAATTTGTAGTCTTTTTTTTCTAGGAATATATTCCAAGAAGCCTGAAATACTAATCAGAAAAAGTATATGCACCCCATGTTCATAGCAGCTTTATTTACAATAGCTAAGATTAAGATCTTGAAACAGCCCAAGTGTCCATCAGTAGATGAATAGATTATAAAACTGTGGTACATTTAAACAATGGAATACTATGCAGCTGTAGAAAAGAAGGATCTCTTACCCTTTGAGACAGCAAGGAGGGACCTAAAGAGTGTTATGCTCAGTGAAATAAGCCAGTCAGAGAAAGACAAGTATCACATGACCTCACTTATATGTGGAATCTAATGAACAAAATAAACTGATGAACAAACAAATCCAGAAACATTAAATGTGCAACAGACTGATGTATTTCAGAGAAAAGGGGGTGGGAAGGGTGAGGAGAGATTAACCAAAGATGTTATCCTATATAATAAAAGGCTAATATGCAAATTGACACAACGGTGGAATGACCAGTCACTATGACACGCACTGACCACTGGCGAGTGCAGCGGTGGTAGCGGGAGCCTCTCTTGCCTCTGTGGTAGTGCTAAAGATGTCCAACTGCCATGGGGATGGGCCTAAGTTGTCAGTCGGACATCCCCTGAGGGCTCTCAGACTGCGAGAAGGTAGAGGCTGGGCTTAGGGACCCCCCCGAGTGCACATTTTGTGTACTGGGCCTCTAGTATGAATATATGCATAGCCCATGGTGGGGGCCAAGGCTGAGGCAGTTAGGAGCGATCAGGCAGGCAGGCAGGCAAGCGGTTAGGAGCCAGATTGCAAGAGGGATGCCTAACTGCCGGTTTAGGCCTGATCCCTGTGGGATCCCTGTGGGATCAGGCCTAAAATGGCAGTTGGATGTCCCCTGAGGGGTCCCGAATTGTGAGAGGGTGCAGGCCAGGCTGAGCGCCCCACCCCCCCACACAAGAATTTCATGCACTGAGCCTTTAGTTATATAATAAAGTAGGTTTTCCACGTGTGTATGTTAAAAAATTGACAAATTAGTTCTATCCATTTTTACTTACATAGACAGGTTTGTGTAATTAAAATTAAGAATGTATTAAAAGTGTTCTATATGTATGACAGTAATTTTAAATTTATACTGAACAGGTCTAGTAAAAGCATGCATTCACCAGTCACAGTGAGTAAACAAATGCACAAGGCTGGGGCGTGACTTAGTACACATTAGAACATAGGCTGACATGTGTTCAAACTGCTGCAGAAATTCATGCCACACAACAACAGAACTAATTACCACAGCAATGCAGTGTGATCATATGCTAATCATTCTCAGAACATTGTTTATGAATGGTGACTCTTGAATTTAAATATATAGACTATAGTTATAGATATGTAATATTTATTTATATCAGTGAAATTACTATAGTTAGTATTTTATCCAACATATGGCCTATTTGCTAAATTTATTAAAAATAACAGAATCCCGCCAAAGCCGGTTTGGCTCAGTGGATAGAGCATCGGCCTGCGGACTGAGGGGTCCCAGGTTCGATTCCGGTCAAGGGCGTGTGCCTGGGTTGTGGGCGCATCCCCAGTGGGAGATGTGCAGGAGGCAGCTGGTCGATGTTTCTCTCTCGTCAATGTTTGTGGCTCTCTGTCTCTCTCCCTTTCTCTTTGTAAAGGATCAATAAAATATATCTTAAAAAAAAATAACAGAATCCCACAAGAAAACAGGTAGTAAAATCTCACAAAGCAGAATTTTTGCCGATCCACCTCCTAGGGCAAGAGAAACAAAGGAAAAATTAAGCTAATGGGACTACACCAGGGGTGGGGAAACTTATTGACTTGAGGGCCACAATGGGTTCTTAAACTGGACCGGAGGGCCGGAACAAAAGCATGGATGGAGTGTTTGTGTGAACTAATATAAATTCAAAGTAAACATCATTACATAAAAGGGTACGGTCTTTTTTTTTTTTTAGTTTTATTCATTTCAAATGGGCCGGATCCGGCCCGCGGGCCATAGTTTGCCCACGGCTGGACTACACCAAACTAAAAAGCTTTTGCAGCAAAGAAACCATCCTCAAAATGCAAAGGGAACTCCCAGTATGGGAGAACATATTTGCCAGTTACATCTGGTAAGGGCTTAATTTCAAAAATATATAAAGAACTCATGCAACTCTACACAAGAAAGACAAACAAAGTAAAAATGGACAATGGATCTAACTAAACACTTCTCCATAGAGGACATACAAAAGGCCAAGACACATGAAAAATGCTCAAAGTCACTAATCATCTGAGACATGCAAATCAAAACAATAATGAGGTACCATCTCACACCTGTCAGAATGGCTATCATCAACAAATCAACAAAGAACAAGTGCTGGTGAGAATGCAGAGAAAAAAGAACCCTCTTGCACTGCTGGTGGGAATGCAGACTGGTGCAGCCACTGTGGTGAACAGTAGAAAGGAACTCCTACCATTTGCAACAGCATGGATGGACCCAGAGAGCATTATGCTAAGTGAAATAAGCCAGTTGGAGAAAGATAAATATCACATGATCTCACTCATTTGTGGAATATAATGAACAACATAAACTGATTAACAAAAATAGAACCAGAGTCATAGAAACATCGAACAGACTGTCCAACCTATGAGGTAAGGTAGAGGGTGAGGGGGTAAGAGATCAAACCAAAGGACTTGTATGCATGCATATGAGCATAACCAAAGGACACAGACAAGATAGCGGTGAGGGCTTGTGCTGGGGTGTAGGGGTGGGCGGGGAGAGATCAAGGGGGAGGGGAGGAGACTTATGTAATATTTTAAACAGTAAAGAATTTAAATACATACATATATATATGTATATATACACACACACACATATATATATACTAGTATAAAGAGTCAATGGGAAAAAAAGGGGACAAATGTAATACTTTTAACAATAAAGATTAAAAAAAAGAATAACAGTGAATTAATAACAAAAACAATTACCTGTTAATTTAATTATAAGCAAATCTTATTTAAAATCATTTTAAAATTAACAGAGTCTTAAATATGGACCATAAATTTTGTCCATTAAATCCGAAGTCCATTAAATCTGTAGTCCGTTAAATTAAGATCCGAAAAACACCAAGGGTTTACTGTAATGGGCAAGGCTATGCATGTTTGCAGGAAGGGCTACATGGGAAATCTCAGTACCTTCTGCTCAATTTTTCTGTGAACCTAAAACTGCTCTTAAAATCTTAAAAAAATAATTTGAAAGTTTTTTTATTTAACTTCCTTTTATACTTGTTCAGCTTTGGAAATTTTGAAGTAAAATTTTAAATTTAATGTTATAGTCAGTGTGTGGCTCAGTGGTTGAGCATGGACCTATGGGCCAGGAGGTCACTGTTCGATACCTGGTCTGGACACACCCCCAGGTTGCTGGTTAGATCCCCAGTGTGGGGCATGCAGGGAGGTAGCTGATTGGTGATTCTTATCACTAATGTTTCTATCTCTCCCTCTCCTTTCCTCTCTGAAATCAATAAATATATATTTTTTTCAGTTGTTTTTAAAAAATAAATATATATTTTTTATTGTTTAAGATATTA
>NW_006285480.1:1324730-1329844 GCF_000327345.1 Myotis davidii
TGTGTTTTCCAATAGTCACAAAACTAAACAAGTGAAAATGATGCCATGGTTGGAGTGTCATCAGTGCAGGGAAGGATTGGTTGCAAGTTCCATTCCCTGTCAGGGCACATACCCAGGTTTTGGGTTTGATCCCTTGTCCGGGTGTGTATAGAAGGCAACTGATCAATGTTTCTCACTCCCTTCTTCCTTCTCTCCATCCCTCCCTCCTCCCCTCTATCCCTCTCTAAAATCAGTGAAAACATATCCTTAGGTGAGGATTAAAATAAACAAACACGTGAAAATGAAATGTATATAATTGCATTTTCAAATTTTGAAGTATTTATACTTCTGAAGTAATTACAGCATAAAACTGCACTAAGACTTTTGGGCCATGCCGTGTGTGAGTGTGTGTGTGTGTGTGTGTGTGTATGTTTAGTAAGCTTTAAACAATGTTTTATATTTTATTGATTAATTCTTTTCACACTAAACAAAATCAATATTTAAACCTCATGAATTGCTGATCTATTTGCTTTTGATAATTATACCAAAAATTAATCACAAATCAAGAATAGGTTTTGTATTTGATTCCATTTTTAAACTATGACATAGGAATCTAAGAGTTGAATGAGCTTTTCTCTCAGTTTCACCCATGTATTATACCCAAGGAGGTACAACTTCATCTGTTACTTTCCTGGGCTGCCTTTAGGTAAGTGTGAAAGCACCAAAATATAAAATGATGTCAGAGAGGAACAATTTTTAATTGGACTGGATTTAATATTTCAGAAGCATTTACATTTTCATTTTGCCTTGAGGAGCTTTGTGGAATACATGAATAGAGTAATATTAAAAGTTAGCAATGATTTAATTGAATCTTTAGGCATATCAAATAATTTCATAAATTCAATAACATTTATTTATTTGCCAAACCCTGTGCAAGTACACATTATATTTCATATACCTTTTTTTTTTGTATCTTAACATTCATGTAATTAAGCATCTAGTGTTTAAAACACAGAATGAGGTTAAATGAAACAAACTTTCATTAGAGCCTTTCTAGAATATTCTTCCACTGAAGAAGAGAAAATAAAGTTACCTTTGACCTACTGATAAAAATTTGAGCTTATTTCCTCAGGGATGTGTTTTATAATTGACGTTGTGTAAGGACAGTGTTTTCCTTGGTTATATGTAAAATATTATTGCTTTTTACAATCAATTGCCTTTTAGATTAGCTGAAGTAATATGAGTAAGGATACTTGTAAATGTCTATATGCATGGAGGTTGTGTATTCCTTTCCAATCTTATTTTACATCACCAGCCAAAGCTTATCCCACTTGATTATGTTCAGTTTAGCAATTTCAAGTTGCATTTTGTATATTGTTTTTAGGTGAGTTAAAATTGTTTGCTAATCTATATATGTAAAAGCCTAAGTGACTGTTTGACCGTTTGACAGTTCGACCATTTGACTGGTAGCTATAACAGGCACTGACCACCAGGGGGCAGACATTCAACACACAGGCATGGAAACATGGAACAGACTGATGAAGCTCAGAGGGAAAGGGGGAGGGGGAGAACGGGAAGAGATTAACCAAAGATCGTATATGCATAATAGAGACCTGGTGCGGGTCACGTGGCCTGGCCTGGGGGGATTGGACTGAAACTGGCTCTCTGACTTCCCCTAAGGGGTCTCTGATTGTGAGAGGGTGCAGGCCAGATCGAGGGATCCCACAGGTGCATGAATCCATGTACTAGGCCTCTAGTAAGATTGTAAGTTCTGAGGGTGAATGGAGGCAGGAAGTGTTTTTTATTTTGTTTTGTTTTGTTTTGTTTTTGTTTTAGTATGCTGGGCCCCTAGCTTGCAGTAAACTATTAGAAACAAAGTAGATCTTGCCACAAATGTTGGCCCATTCTTTCCTCCTCCTCCTCATCCCTCCCCCAATCAGGTAAGTTAATGACATAACTTTCTAAGAAAAATTACCTTTTATTTTTAAGAAAGCATTTCCACATTTTTTTACTTAAGCTACTTAGTAAATCACTTTAGATATATTAATTTATGAATCATAGGATTTGTCATTTGAAATAACTTCTTTGTCTGGATTAGTGGCACTGACAGTAATGCTGCAGAAACCGCCCTTTGTCGATTATAGCTAAGTAATACAAATGGGAGGACAGCACAAGCCATGTCTTCAGACAAGTTATTGCTCCTTCATGGTCCCACCACATCTGTCAGGCATTGTGAAACCTAAGCACACTGTGTGTCCGTATGGAATGGATATGGTGAAATGTCAACTGTTCGAAACAGATGTTATCCATTTTTTATATTGTTAACAGCATACATTTTAGGACACATTTTCAGATCTATCTATGAAGAAAATGAGATGTAATAATTACTTATAGTGAATTTATTGCATCTTTTCCTATTTGGAAATATTTAAAGCTACCTATCAATGAATGAGCCAGGCAACCAAGTATCAGAATCAAAAACTTCAGTAATGAATAGTGGAGTAGTTGACACAAAAAAGATTCATAGTGTAAGTTTGCATTGTGATTATTTTGTTATTATGTGAATAAAAAAATAAACTGTAGGATTTTTGTAGTATACTACACTTTTATCAGCATACCAATGTCTCAAAGAGCTTTAAAATTTTTCTTCATTTGGAGGTCAGTATTTTATAGTTTTTGATTGCTTATCAGTGATAAAAAAATCTACTTAGTGAAAAAGGTGTGTTTCCCCAGCTTAATAATTATCTGTCCTTTCTTCATACGCTTAGGAAATCAGAGTGTGAAATGTGAGTCTGTTTTTGGTATTGTATAAAACTTCCAAGGATATCTATGAGAGAAAATAAGCATATATAGTTTTAAAATTACTCAGTGTTCAGTCTATCAAGAACTGGAGAAGATAAAGGCTGAACTAAAGTGAACTAATAACAACAACAAAAAGTCACTGCATTTTTCTTTTCAAATTTTTATTTCAAAGTGTACCATTTAAAGTGTCTTCTGGGTTAGAATTAAGGAAAGTTGATGTTGTTTTTCAGTTTTAAGATTGCTAAAAAGGACAGAGGCCCAAGATTTGACCTCTGTGGTGATCTTATTTAGTAAATTTCCTGAGCTTCAAGTCTGCTTGCAGACAAATAACTGCTTTGTGAAAAGTGTGAGAGATTTGTAAATGAAAGTGAAAAGCTGTTCCTTTCAAGCTGAATGATCAAACACATTTTTTGAGAAAAACAGTGGTTGAACAGGTGTTTAGTATTAGGGGCTTGTGATGTAAAGAATGCAACAACTGAATCTGGTGAAAATCCATGTAGTATTAAATTCTTTGTTGTTAAGAAGCAAAACTCTATGCTGCAGAAAGTCAACTCAAATTTGTGCTCCGTGAACAGTAAGATATTGAAAAATGCACAAACTCACATAAAAGAATGTATAATTGTGTTATATCACTTACAATCATTTTTATACCTTTTACCAATATTTATATAAAATTTCGTTGCATTTTTATATATTGTATTTTTTTGTGACTATTGCAAGTGTTTATAGCAATTTCCTCACTTGTTTCTTTCCTTAATGACTAAGATATTTTATTAAGAACAAAGTAAAAGTTAATACTTTTTGCCCTTTCATAAGAAGTGTTTTACATAATTCATGTTAATTTATAATCACCACTTCCTTATAAATCAGATAGGAAACAGGCATTCTTATTTTAGAATAAAGATTCTGAATGTGTAAGTAGGTTGTAGAATTAGGGAGAAAACTCAAATAATGTCTCTTTCAAATCAGTAATATATCTATGAGATAATTTGCCTTGTAACCTTCTTAAACTTAATTTTGCTACTTGTTTAGAAAATAATGTTTGGTTTTGAATTTTGATCTTGGAGGGGAAACGTCTCTAGTAATTTCAGAAGCAATGGCCTAAGGATCTGCTCCAAACAGAGAAACCAAAGACATTTGAGAATGGTTACTCCAAAGAGAAGAGAACAAGTTAATGTCTGTGAGGTCCAAGTACAAGCTTGGGCAATTTTAGTCAGGAATGTTGAGTGCTGAGTGTGGATGAGGCCAACTTCCTGACTACAGGTGTGACGGAACACAGCTGATCAAACAGTACAGGAATTTGACATCACTCTGTTTAACTTTAGCTGCCCAATGAGCCATGGCCAATCAGTAAGCCACAGAGAACCTGGAGAAGGCTTGCATAAGAGGGAGCAGTTTTATACTAACAATCCTGCCATAAACACGTTTATAAGCTTGGATTTGGTCATGTTTGGGCCTAGAATTTATAGCTGCCTGACAATGTGTCAAAGAGTGTGCAACATTTTGTTTCTTAACCTAAAACCTCTTTAAAATATAATTTGTGTTTTTTGTTCTGCCAGCCTAATTTGGGTCTACTATCATTTTTAACTCACCAAAAAGTTCACAGTGTGTTGCTCATCTGGCCTCCAGTTCCTAAAATCATAAAATATTAAAGTGAACTACATTTCAAATGTTTTTCTGTATGCCAGACTTGCAAGTGGGGATAGGAAGGGCCAAAACAAAAGTGGGGTATAAAGTAGCTTCTCTTGAGATCATAGCTGAAATGACCACTATCTACAAGTCAAATCTATAGGATGACACTCTAACCAACTGGGAGTTCATATTTTTAAATGGTAAAAGGTAAGGGTCCAGCTTCATTTCTTTGCATATGAACATCCAGTTTTCCCAGCATTATTTGTTGAAGACTGTCCTTTTTCCTCATTGAATGTTCTTGGGAGCCTTTGGTCATGACAAAATGATTTTGTTGAAAATCATTTGAAAGAATAGCCAAGGGTTTATTTCTGGGTCTCTATTCTATTCCATTGGTCTACATGTCTCTTATGTCTGTTTTTATGTCATTATCACATTGCTTTAATTACTGTTGCTTTGTAGTAAGTTTGAACTCCAGAAGTGTGAGGACTCCAACTTTGTTCTTCTTGTCTCTCAATTTGTTTATGTGATGTATCACATTTATTGATTTGCGGATATAGTACCATCCTTGCATCCCTAGGATAAATCCCACCTGGTCATGGTATATGATCTTTCTAATGTAATGCTGAATCCGATTTGCTAGAATTTTGTTAAGGATTTTAGCATCTATGTTCATCAGGGATATTGGCCTGTAGTTCTCTTTG
>NW_006285480.1:1330225-1331122 GCF_000327345.1 Myotis davidii
GTTTTTGGTCTCTATGTCATTTATTTCTGCTCTGATCTTTATTATTTCCTTCCTTCTGCTTACCATGGGCTTTTCTTCTTGTTCTCTTTCTAACCCTTTGACTTGTAGGGTTAGATAATTTATTACCATTTTTTCTTATTTGTTGAGATAGTCCTGTAGAGCTATGAACTCCCCTCTCAAGACTGCTTTCTCTGTGTCCCATAGATTTTGGATTGTTGTGTTTTCATTGTCATTTGTTGCCATGATGCCTTTTATTTCTTCTTTGATCTCTTTGATAAGCCAATCATGCTATTTAGCCTCCAGGTGTTTGATTTTTTCCCATTGTTTTTATTGTAGTTGATTTCTAATTTTATGCCATTGTGATCTGAGAAGATGCTTGATAGGATTTCTATCTTCTTGAATTTGAAAAGACTTGGCCTGTGTCCCAATATGTGGTCTATCTCTGAAAATGACCCATGTGCACTTGAAAAGAATGTATATTCTGTGGCTTTGGGGTGGAATGTTCTGGAGATGTCAATTAATTCCATCTGATCTAGTGAGTCATTTAGGCTTTATGTTTCTTTGCTGATTTTTTGTTTAGAGGATTTGTCCAGTGGTGATAGTGGGGTATTAAAGTCCCCTGCTATGACTGTAGTGGTGTCAGTCTCTCCCTTGATATCTTCCAGAAGTTTTTGCGTGTTTTTTTTAATGTATTTGGGAGCTGCTGTATTGAGTGCATATATGTTTACCAGAGTTATTTATATCTTCTTGTTGAATTGCTCCCTTTAGTATTTTTTTTAAATGTATTTTATTGATTTTTTACAGAGAGGAAGAAAGAGGGATAGAGAGTTAGAAACATCAACGAGAAACATTGATCAGCTGTCTCCTGCACACCTCCTACTGGGGATGTGCACGGAA
>NW_006285480.1:1331189-1352143 GCF_000327345.1 Myotis davidii
GGCATTTAATGCATTAACATTTAAAGTTATTATTGATAGGTACTTGTTTGTCACCATTTTTATTCTTTAACCTGTGTTCCTTCTTTGTTTCCTATTTCTTCTTTTTACAGCAGACCCTTTAACATTTTTTGCATTGATGGTTTGGTATTAAGAAACTCCCTTAGTCCTTTTTTGTCTGTGAAGCTCCTGATTTCACCCTCAACTTTGATTGATAGTCTTGCCAGGTAGACTATTCTTGGATTCAGACCCTTGCTTTGCATGACTTTGTATATTTCATTCCATTCCCTCTGGCCTGATGTGTTTCTGTTGAGAAATCAGTCTATAGTCTGATGGGAGATCCCTTGTAGGTAACTTTCTGTCTTCCTCTGGCAGCCTCTAAGATTCTTACTTTGTCACTGGTGTTTGCCAGTTTAATTATAATGTGTCTTGGTGTCAGCTTTTTGGGGTTCATCTTGTTTGGGACTCTGTGAGCTTCTTGGACTTGTGTGAGTCTTTTCTTTCCAATAACAGGGAAGTTTTCTGTCATTATTTCTTCAAACAGGTTTTCTGTTCCTTGCTCAGTTTCCTCTCCTCTGGTACCCCTATTATGCGGATGTTGTTTCATTTTGTGTTGTGCCAAAGTTCCCTTAGGTTCTCCTGTTTTTTAAGTGGTTTTTTTTCCAGGTGCTGCTCTGCTTGGGTATTTTTTTCTACCTTGTCTTCTAACTCACTGTTTCTTCTAGTCTACTGTTGATGTTTTCTATTGTGTTCTTTATTGCAGCAATGTCATTCTTAATTTCTTCTTGGCTCTTCTTCATTTCCTCTTGGTTCTTACACATACTGTTGAATTTGTCTTCCATCCTTTTTAGCATCCTTATGACCATTGCACTGAATCCTTTCTCTGACATATCGCTTGCCTCCATTTCGTTACTTCCTTTTCTGGTGATTCCTTCTTTTCTTTCATATGGGGCTGTTTCTTTGTTTCCCTGTATTCACTCCTCTCAGAGTGTCTGGTTATGTAGTTCTCTCTTTCCTTCATTGACTAAAGGCACGAAACACAACACAACAAGACACAATACACAGGGCACCAAACACAAATGTCTTCATGATACCAATAACCCCAACTAAAGGTGACCACCAGAGAAAAGAGAATTAGGGGAGAGAAAAGAGTACAAAAATGATATTCAGAAAAGGCAAAAATGTAAGAGAGAAAAGAAAGAAAAAAGAAGAGGGGAAAATATATGTATATGGAGAGAAAACTCCAAAAAACAACTAATTAAAAAAATGCAAACAACAAACACCCAGAGAAGAATGAAAACAACTGCTAATCCAAAAAATTCAAACACCAAACACCCAAACAACAAACACCCAGATGAATCTGAAGAGGCCGAACTTATTTCCAGAAGGTAAGGTCAAGGAATTGAACGGATGGGGAAATGGCCACAATTCAGTATAGAGGAGGTAGAAAGAGAATGAGTGTATAAGAGGAAAAGTAAAAAACAAAATACACAAATATAGAAAAGAAATATATGTATTAAATATATATATTGATCCACTGAGTCAAATCAGCTAGGGGATGAAGAAATGTTTAATTGTGTTTTTGTAATATTTGGTGGTGATATATTTATTATTAATAACCCATTATTAATTACTAGAGATCTGGTGCACAAAATTCGTGCATGGGGGAGGGCCCAGTCCCCAGCCCAGCCTGCAGCCTCTCCAATTCAGGATATCCCTCTCACAATCTGGGATCTCTGGCTCCTAACCACTTACCTCCCTGCCTACCTGACCACCCCTAACCCCTCTGCCTGCCAGCCTGATCATCCCTAACCACTCTGCCTCAGCCCCTGCCACCACTGTAACTTTGGCAGGAAGGATGCCTGGAAGATGTCCAAGTATATCTGGTCTAATTAGCAATATAATGTTTTCCCTTTCTTTAATCTATTTGTGTATTCATCTATTTTTGGAAAAGGAGAATAGAGAGTAGATAGGCCTGAGTTGGTGATTGAAACTAATTAAGCTATTAGTAGAAGAAAAGAACAAGTGAGGAGAGGAAAAACAGGAGCAAAATAAATCTAAAAAACAAACAAACAACAACAACAAGACAGAAAGAAAAAGGAAAAAAAAAATTGGCTAGTGAAGAAAGAAAAGAGAGAAGTGTGCATGGACTTGGAGTAAGGGAGAGAAAATTAGATACATGAGTAAGATAAATTTTTAACAGGGAGTAAAGAGAAAGGATAGAGAAAATCTAAAGCAGGAACAGAGTAAGAGAAACAGAACAAAAAAGGGAAAAAGTGAGGAAGAGTGTGTTGGCATTAAGGAAAAATTGAGATAGAGTAAAATAATGCTAAAATAAAAATAAAAATAGAATGTGGAACACTAATCAAAAAATAAAATAAGAAAAAATAAAATAAAATAAATAAAAAATAAAATAAATTTAAAAATAAGGTAAAATAATACTGATAATAATAATTAAAAATAAAAATATAATAATAAAAAAGTAAAAAATGAGAAAAAAATATTAGTTTTTTAAAATATAAAAAAATAAAAAAGTGAAATAGTGCAGGTTGTTCACTTCAGCGGAGCTTCAATGACCTATGGGGGCTGGTTTAAGACCCCTGTCTACTGTTCTGCCTGGCACATCTGTTTACTGCCAGGTAGTCAGCACAGTGTTGAAGTTCCCTGTGATCCACCACTCCTCTGTGTCATAAGCCACAACATTGTTTTCAAGCAGGCAGGCTGTCTCTGCTCACTTTGTTTCTCTGCCTGCCTTCAATTGTATTTACACAAGAGTCAATTTCTGACACAACCCCTGGGTGGCGGTGTTTCTGAGACCAAATGGTCCCTCAACCCAGTGTTTAGAGATTCTTCTTTCCCTGGCGCACTTAATACTGGGTTGGAGGGATGGACTGACCCAGAGCAAGTTTCCTGCTCATCTCTCCTAATTCTGATCCCAAGTTTCCACAAAAACAGCTTCCCCCTGGAGTCTCAGTGAGTGTTTTTAATCAAAAGATCCTATGCACTGGGTTTAGGAAGTAAAAGCAAGGAAGTTATAAAGACAAAGCAACCGTGCCACCTCGCGTCTTTCTCCTCCAGGCACTGCGCGGCCAGTATAGAACTTCAGGCTGCCTTTCTAGGCACAGTATCCCATGGCTGTGGGCTTAGATCTAGAGTCCCCCTCGGCCAGCAACCTTGTGGATCCTCTTCCACATTCCAGAGCTACACTGACCCCCAAGGGCCATGGATTTGGTGGGGCACAGTCTCCCTCTGAGACTCTAGTCCCCACTGTGTGCATTTCTCCCTCCAGCCTAGATCCCAGATCTCACCTCTCTCTAGGTCAGTGGTTCTCAACCTTGGCTGCACATTAGAATCACCTGGGAATCTTTTTAAAATCCTGGTGGGTAGGAGTAGGTATTTGGAGAACCATTCTCTTTAAAAACAAAGACAAGAAATGACAGTTAAGACTCTAGCTGGGTGGTTCTCAACCTTGGCTGCACATTAGAATCACTTGGGAATCTTTTTAAAATCCTGATTTCTGGGCCTCATCATTAGTATCAAAGAAACAGAATTTCCAGAGGATGAGGCCCAGTAATCAGGATTTTAAAAAGATTCCCAGGTGATTCTAATGTGCAGCCAAGGTTGAGAACCACTGCTCTAGGTGATCTCTGACCTTTCCATATATAGATTGCCTCACCAGCTGTGTTTAATTTGCTAATTCTGGGTGGATGTTATTCGATTCAGCTGTTCCTTCTATCTGCTCTGTGAGAAAGTGCAAGACCTGGCCACGTATTCAGCCACCACTTTGTCTCCCCCTGGACAAACATTTTAGGTGCCCGTGGCCAGGGAGGCTGGAGTCTTGGTGGTAGTAGGTTCACAGCTGAGGCAGCTGGTCCCTGGGCATTCTGGTTATAGGGTCCTGGTAAGTATCTGAGGTCTCCCTGGTTGAAGGTAAGGTTGGGCTTCCAATCATAGCCATTCTCCCCTTCAAGATGGTGCGGTCTCTACAGCAGAGCCTGCTGTTCCAAGAGAGATTTCAGCAGTAGTAGAGGTTGCCTGGCCAGAGGAGCCTGGTCTGCCAGTCCCCAACAGTCCTGTGGAATATAACTGTCCCTCACTCACAAATACAGACACTCCCTGCACATCCATTATCTCTGTTTAAAAAAATGCACTGCACTCTCCTTTCGCCCTTTCACTCACACACTATCTTGCAGCCTGCTGTCCCATTGGCTGCCATCTTGGGTCTCCAACTTTGTTCTTCTTCTTCATGATTGTTTTGGCTATTTGGGATCCCTTGAGATTCTTTGTGAATTTTAGGATGGATTTTCTATTTCTGAAAAAAAAAATTATTGGGATTTTGATAGGTATTGTATTGAATCTATAGATCACTATAGGTAATATTGACAATGTTAAGTCTTCCAATCCATGAACACAGGATATTTTTCCATTTATTTGTGTCTTCAGCAGTGTTTTGTATTTTTCAGTGAGCCAGTATTTTGCCTTTTTTCTAAGTTATTTTCTATGCATTTTATCCTTTTTGATGCTATCATAAATGGCAGTGTTTTCTTAATTTCTATTTCGGATTGTTCATTATTAGTGTATAGAGATAAACTTTTCCATGTTGATTTTGTCTTCTACAACTTTGCTGAATTCATTTATTAATTCTATCAATTTATTTTGGAATCTTTAAGTTTTTCTACATTTAAGATCATGTCATTTTTTGAACAGAATTAATTTTACTATTGTTTTCCAACCTAGAGATTTTTTATTTCTTAGTCATTGTCTTTCAGCAGTTTCATTATAGTATGTCTCAGTGTAGATCTCTTTAGGCTTAACTTAGGGTATGTTGAGCCTATTGGGTTAGCCCTTGCCAAAGAAGACAAAAATGTTACTTAGATTGATGTTAGAGTTCACTGCCTATGTTTTCTTCTAAGAGGTTTATGATTTCAGTTCTTACATTTAAGTCTTTGATTCATTTTGAATTTATTTTTGTAAATGGTATAAGAGAGTAATCCAGTTTCTTTTCTTTTTTTTTTCTCTTGGTCAATTTTCCCAACACCACCTATTGAACAGGTTGTCATTTCCCCATTGTATGTTCTTTCATTCTTTGTCCATAGATTAATTGACCATATAAGTGATGGTTTATTTCTGGGCTCTCTATTCAATTCTGTTGATCTCTGTGTCTGTTTTGTGACAGTTCTGATTTGTTTTTATTATTATAGCTTTGTAGTATAGTTTGAAATTAAGAGCATGTCCTTCCCACTTTGTTCTTTTTCAAGATTGCTTTGGCTATTCAGGATTTTTATGATTCCATATAAATTTTAAGATTATTGTTCTAGTTCTAAGAAAAATGCCATTACTAGTTTGATAGAAATTGCAATGATTATGTAGATTGCTTTGGATAGTATGGACATTTTAACAATATTAATTTTTCTAATTTATGAGCATCGTATATCTTTCCATTTATTTGTGACCTCTTCAATGTCTTACAATTCTCAGAGTACAGGTCTTTTATCCCCTTAGTTAAATTTATTCCTAGATATTTTATTCTTTTTGATGCAATAATAGTCATTTTCTTAACTTTTCCTTCTGATAGTTCATTATTAGAGTATAGAAATGCAACAAATTTCTGTATATTAATTTTGTATCCTGCTGGATTCATTTATTCTAATAGTTTTTTTGTGGAATTTTTATGATTATCTGTATATAATATATAGCAAATAATGACAGTTTTACTTCTTCCTTTCCAATTCAAATGCCTTTTATTTATTTTTCTTATCTAATTTCTCTGGCTAGGACTTCCAATATTATGTTAAAAATATGTGGGGAGAGTGGACATTGTCTTGTTCCTGATCTTGGAGGAAAAGCATTTTTTTTTCACCATTGAGTATGTTAGCTGCAGGTTTGTAGCTGTTGATCTTGATGAGGTTTCCTTGTATATGATGGGTTATGTACAGCTTTCAAGATTCTCTTTTTGTCTTTCACCTGTTTGGCTATGATGTATCTAGGTATATATTTCTTCGTTTGGAACCTATTTGGAATTCATTAAGATATTAGATATATGGATTAAAGTTTTTCAATAAATTTAGAAAAAAATTGTCTTTATTTCTTCAAATGTTCTTTCTTCTCCTCTCTATTCTCTTCTTCCAGAACTCCCATATAGGCACATTGGTATCCTATTGGCCCCTGAGGATATGTTCAACTTTCTTTCTTTTTTGCTCCTTAGACTATGTAATATGAATTGACCTGTCTTGTAGCTTACTGAATCTCTCTTCTGCCTGCTCAAATCTGCTATTGGGCTCATTTAGTGAATTTCCCATTTCAGTTACTGTACTTTTCAAGTCCAGTATTCCTCCTTGATTATCCTATCTAATAATAGACAAACATGGTAATTAACCATACCTCCGACACGCTTCCCATTGGCTAATCCGGGTGATATGCAAATTAACTGCCAACCAAGATGGCGGCCGGCAGCCAGGCAGCTGAAGTGAACAGGAGACTTGCTTGCTCCATGATGGAGGAAGCCAAGGTTCCCCGCCTGCCACTGCTGGCCTCTGAGCTTGCACTCTAAGAAACAATGTTGCAATTATAGAAGCTATTTTCATGTGTTTACGCCAGGCACCCCAGTGGGGACCCCCACCCTGAACCAACAAGATGGCAGCTAATTTGCATACTGAAGGCAGAGGCAGTGGGCAAGGCTGTCCGCAGTCTGAGACCCAGATCTGTGACCCTGCTGGGCAGGGGGCAGTGATTGAGGCTGTCTGTGGTCTAGGACCCGGATCCGTGACCTTGTGGGCGGGGAGGTAGCGCTTGAGGCTGTCCACGGTCTGGGACCCGGATCTGTGACCCTGCTGGGCAGGGGGCAGTGCTTGAGACTGTCTGCAGTCCGGACCCGGATCCATGACCTGCTGGGTGGGGGGCAGTGCTTGAGGCTGTCTGTGGTCCCAAGACCCGGATCTGAGACTCTGCCAGGCAGGGGGCACCACGGGAGGCTGTCCGCGGTCCCGGGACCCGGATCTGTGACCCTGCCAGGTGGGGGCAGCGCTTGAGGCTGTCCGCGGTCTTGGACCCGGATCCATGACCTGGCGGGTGGGGGGCAGCACTTGAGGCTGTCCGTGGTTTCAGACCCAAATCCGTGACTGGCTGGGCGGGGGGCAGCGCTTGAGGCTGTCCATGGTCTTGGACCCGGATCCATGACCTGCCAGGTGGGGGGCAGTGCTTGAGGCTGTCCACGGGACCAAGACACAGATCTGTGACCCTGCCGGGTCGGGGGCAGCGCTTGAGGCTGTCCATGGTCCCGGGACCCGGAACTGTGTCCCTTCCCGACGAGGCAGCAGCTCACACAGGGGCAGATCAGCCAGGGTTGGGCAGGGCAGGACGTCTGCCTTCTGCCTCACTCTGGGCAGGTGAGCAGTGCAGAGAGCCTCTGAACAGTTGTGGCAGGCCGGTGGAGGGCGACCTGTACTCACCACATGGTGGTGGTGACAGCTATGAGCGTGCCAAGCGGAGCCTGCAGGCTGAGCTGAAGTAGTGCCTGCAGGCCATCAGTGCCCAGGAGTGGCTGCGCCAGTCCTGCCTCCTGGCCCAGAAGGTGCAGGATCGCAGGGACAGCCACCATGGCGGGCCAGACTGATGTCCTCCTGGCCGCACCAGGGGTGTTTGCGGATCTGCAAAGCCAGAGGCCTCCCATGTGCACATCCGCCCCTGGCGTGTGAACATACTCCCCCGCACACTGTCACCCTCCTGCGCCTGCAACAGTTGCAAACCTTGTGGCAGGCCGGTGGAGGGCGACCTGTACTCACCACATGGTGGTGGTGACAGCTATGAGCGTGCCAAGCGGAGCCTGCAGGCTGAGCTGAAGTAGTGCCTGCAGGCCATCAGTGCCCAGGAGTGGCTGCGCCAGTCCTGCCTCCTGGCCCAGAAGGTGCAGGATCGCAGGGACAGCCACCATGGCGGGCCAGACTGATGTCCTCCTGGCCGCACCACGGAGGTCAACGCAGCTACGAGATCACTTCTAGGGGGTTAATGCAGGTGCCGAGGTGGGAGCAGATGCAGACAGACACACCTGGTGGGCGCAGGCGGCCCTCGCTGAGGTGCCTTCCGTCTGCGTTCAAGATCAAGAACCCAGAGGCGGAGAGGAATTCCGTCCTCTCAGTGAAACAGTGGGATAGTCAGGGTGACTGTAGAGGAGGAATGTGCACTTTGGGTGCCAGCACCCATGAGCGAAGGCTGCCTTGACTGAGCCTCGCTTGCTTGGGGCCTAGCGCACTCTTGCCAGGCAGTGGATGACAGGACGTACTTTTCCAAATTAATGAGAGAAAATGTTGATTCTCCTGCTGCCCACGAAGGTGGAAAGTGAAGTGGGGAGATATGTGGAGAGTGAGCGAGGTTCCCTGTCTGGGGGTTCCAAATCTGCTGTTGGTTTCTTTCCCCGCTGACTAGAGATATACAGGGTGTCCCCCCAAAATGTATACACACTTTGAATACTTACTAATTCCAATGGTTTTAAGCATAAGAAAGAAACAATGGAGCTGTTATCTGTTAAAAGTTTGGGCACAAAGAGGTAGTTGGACATTCCGTGAGGGGTCTCAGATTGGAGAGGGTGAAGGCCAGACTGAGGGGCCCCTTTCCCCCGAGCCCAGTGCACGAATTCCGTGCACCAGGCTACTAGTCCTATATAATAAAAGCATAAATGACCAGTGGAATGACTGGTCACTATGACATGCACTGACCACCAGGGGCAGACGCTCAACGCAGGAGCTGCCCCCAGCCCACAGGCCCTGACCAGCAGTGGCAGTGGGGGTTGGGGCCAGCAAGCGGGTGGCACCAGGCTAGCCAAGGTGGGTGCCAGCAGTGGCCGCCGATTGTCCTGCTGGTCACCCCGCAGAGTGGCCCTGATTGCCAGCCAGGCCTAGGGACCCTACCCGAGCACATATTTCATGCACTGGGCCTCTAGTTTTTTTATATATAATTTAAATCTTGTCTATATGGCCACCATAAGATGGCTGGCAGGGGAGGGCAGTTGTGGCCAAATGGGCTGGCATGGGAGCAGTTAGGCATCGATCAGGCTGGCAGGGGAGTGGTTAGGGGGTAATCAGGCTTGCAGGCAGAAGTGGTTAGGGGCAATCAGGCAGGCAGGCAGGCGAGCGGTTGGGAGCCAGCAGTCCTGGATTGTGAGAAGGATGTCCAACTGCCGGTTTAAGATTGGGCCTAAACTGGCAGTCGGACATCCCCCAAGGGGTCCCAGATCGGAGAGGGTGCAGGCTGGGCTGAGGGACAACCCCTCCCCACCCGAGCACATATTTCATGCACTGGGCCTCTAGTTTTTTTATATATAATTTAAATCTCTTTATTAATGGTCTCTACTTCCTGATACATTGTTATCAAACTTTAATTGTTTAGGTATTGTTTCCTTTAATTCCTTGAACATATATATTTATAATATCTGATTTAAAGTATTTATCTAGTAAGTCCAACATGGTAGAGGCTTCCTTAGTGTCAGATTTCATTGACTGCTTTATTTTCCCTGGGGCATACTTTTGGGCACACTTTGCTGTTTCTTTGTAAGTCTCATAACTTTTTGTTAGATATTAATATTTTAAATAATGTAATGTAGAAGCTCTAGAAATCAGATTCCCCCTTTCTCAGGGGTTATGTTGTTGCTATTTGTTGTTGTTTTTACTATTGTTTGTTTGTTAGTGACTTTCTTGGACTAATTTTGCTACGTCTTTATTCCTTGTCAGTGTGGCCACTGAGGTCTCTGAGTTGACAGATATCTTCTTGAATGTCTTGTAATGTTTGGTGAGGGGCTCTGTGTGCATTTTATGGTGCATATGGAATACTCCAACAGTTTACAACTCTGTGTTACCTCTCATTTAGGTTTTCATAGAGCCTCAAGGTCAGCCAGGGTGCAAAGGTAGGAATCTCTCAGGTCTTTTTTGAGTATGTGCATAACCCTACACTCGCACATGGCATTAACATCTCAACACCTTTTATGTTAAATAATTGCCACTGATTGACTTTCCTCACTGAGTGAGCCCTGAGGTAAAGACATGCCTTTTGGAGTTTGTTCTAGACTGCCATTCGGGTTAAATAGTGATCATTCTGTTGGAATGGGCTCTTTGGGGAGCTCTAAATCCATTCTTCTCCTCCTGTGGCTGCTAGGCTGCAGGTTTTCCCAGATACCATGGTTTCAGTCCTCCTGGTTTTCACTCCTCCTGCAAAGCTGGGGAGGAGGGTATGGGACTAGGAAAAATTAAAATGGTATAAAGCTCACTGTTCTTACTCAGATGCAGCCATTTTTCTTGAATAAACATTCACATTGCTTTTCATGGATTTCGACATTCTGAAAAAGTTGATTTTGCCATATTTTATCAATGTTTCCATTGTTGTTATATAGTATCAGATTATATAGGATAAGATCATAAAGGATCATGATCAGAAGCTTTACCTCTGTTTATTCTTAATCTAAATATGGGCTTTTAAGTTCATCATTTTTTTACAATTATATTATGGTTTTTGAAGTAACAGCAACACAATTTCATAATTATCCAGATTGGTTATTCTTTACTCTGAATACATATTACCTTCAGAGCTTTAAAATAATATTCTCATGCAAGGGCCCTATCCCTGTTCTGTATATTGAGATTGATGCCCAGACATTTATATTTCTAAGAGATCAACTCATGTGATTATTATGTGAAACCAGGGCTGAGAACAACTGATCTTGAATTTACTCATTTTGAATGCCACAACATAATACAGTACCTTACATTTCTGAGGCTTCTAATTTGCCAAAATGAATAAATGAGTGAATGTATGAATGAAAGTGGTTTTGATGATATAAATAAACATAGATTTATTATCTAATGACAAAGATGTATTTTTGTCAACTCATTCTTTTTTAGATTTTAAAACAGGATTGAATATACAGTAAAATATTTATTGTTACCTGAGTTATGTTTATTGAACAGTCACAGGGGTGAATTATATGTGGAATCAAATACATTTGAGGTGATTATTAAGTTGATATTTTAGTTAGGTAAACTATTGGTAACAAATACGTTTTTAAAATAATAAGAAAATAATAATAGCTATTACCATATTCCAGACACCTTGTTATATGTTTACATGTATCCTCTGAGTAACTCTTAAGAGATAAATGCTATCACTAGTTCTGTTTTACATATGAGGAAATTCAAGTTTAGAGAGAAGTTAAATAGCTTGCTCAAAGCCATATAAAATGAAATGAATCTGGGATTTACCCCATGTATTCTCACTGTATAACTTAAACTCTTAACCCAGTGGTTCTTAAACTTTGATGCACATTGCCATCACTTAGAGATCTTTACGGATGCTGGCTCTCACCATATACATTCTGATGTAATTAGTGTGGGGTGCAATTTGGGCTTAGGGAATGTCAAAAATACCCTTAGGTACTTTTCATGTGCAACAGAGTTTGAGAACTGCTGTTCAACAATATGTTCTACTTAACTAAGGAATTTATTTCAACATCAGAATGCTTGGATAAATTTTTTACTTAGTTGAATAGACTCTTATCTGTTGAACTGGGAAGCTAACCCCATATTTATACAAAAATGTGATGTAACAGACCCAACAAATTAACTTCTGCAAAGTAATTTCTGCATAATTGAAGAATCTCTGTTTTTTAAATATCTCATATAGTTAAATATTTTTTCTGTCAAGATTATGGTTTTAAATGTTGTTTTTAGCACTGTTCAGAAGCATCCAATTGGATCTTAACAGGAAATTGCTTTACTTATCTTAATCTTTGGGTTATTGAGTACAAGTAGAAAAAAGTTAATATATATATACTATTTAAAAATTATGTACATATAAACATATATGCACACATATTTTTATAAATAATAGCTATTTTATAATAATGTGATTTAAATTTGTTTAGCATCTGTTCTTGTTATAAACTACTTTCAAATACACCATTGCTTAAGAATGTCATTTAATTAACTCTATAAGCCTCTGGATACACAATAGTGCCTCACAATTTAGACCTCCCTATTAACAGAATATTGCATTAAAGCAGAATCAACACAGGACATAGTAAAGTGTAAAAATCACAGTTGTCTGATTTTTAAGAAAATTCTCTTAAATTAGGTTAGGCAAGTAGAAAAAAGTCAGACTCATTAAATTTGTTTTTCTTATTTTTCTTCTGATTTAATGGGATAAAGCTACCCTTAAAGTATATGCTATGTTAGACTATGAGGGCTGTATCATTTATTTTACCTGAAATTAATTTATATTTTCTTCAGGAGCAAAAGGGTAGTAATTGATGTTCTAGTTTGATTTTTGAAGAACTACTTTGGAAAGTGTAAAGTAATTCTAAATCGGCTATATGTATAATTTATTTAATGCTATAGGACTTGTTTACTAGGAAAAGAACAATAATCCTATTGAGATAGAGCCACACAGTTTGTTTTCCTTAAGTATACAGGCTGGGGCCAAAGTAGGTTTACAGTTATTTGAATGGAAAATAATACAATAATTGATAAATAATAATACAAGAATAAACTTTGTGTTTCACATACTCACAACTGTAAACCTACTTTTGTCCCACCTGGAATATAGGTTGTATTTAGAATTTTAAAAGCATTTAACTTATTGAATATTCTTTTAGAATAAGATTTGCCTGTTTAGTTTTGGATTCTTTATGTTATTCTAATGTGAATGTAGCATTTTTGAAATTATTTATATGCAATGTGCTATTTTAAAATCTTTTCCCAACACTATCTTATGCATTGTGTGATCTCTACCTGGCATAAAGCAGGGTTTTCTAGCCTTTTGGATAAACATTTTTGTCGTAAGTCATGCTGTGCTTGCTTATATGTGTTTTAAGGTTGCATTATATTTATCTCATCTCATCAGAAAACTGCCAGTTCTTTTTGCTGAAGGCAAGAGAGGGAGTTTCATACCCATTAGTTTTAATTGCTCTGTACCAAAATATTCAGTTTTCTATTCCATTCATCAATCTTGAAATAATGTCTTAATATTTTCCTATTAGTTGAATTATAACCAAACGTATTTTTGCTACTTCATATTCTTCTTCTTCTTTGTAAATATTGTTTAATTTTTAC
Source organism: Myotis davidii (assembly GCF_000327345.1). NCBI lineage: Eukaryota > Metazoa > Chordata > Mammalia > Chiroptera > Vespertilionidae > Myotis > Myotis davidii. The sequence goes on from NW_006285480.1 coordinate 1,344,278, forward strand.
TTGACACCTTTTTCAACTGTTCAACCATTCAAACTTTACTTTTAATAGCAGTATGAAGGTGTTTCATACTCTTTTTCAATTACTATTTTTGTTTGTCTTGGGAAACATAATTGGCAAAATAGCTCCATCTATTTTAGAATTGTTAGTCCTCTAAATTGTGAAGAGTCTTCTCTCTGTTTATAAACTAGGTTTTAATCTGATAAGTATAATTGTTGGTACTTCAAACAAGTTTAAGCCCATAGTGTGTAGAGAAAAAACATAAATGAGAAATCAGGAAATCCAAGGTTGATTTTTAGTTTTGTCACTAACTGTTTACCAACCTTGAACCTTCCTGTCTATAAAATGGGGATATTATGCCTCCTTAAGGCAGAGTTGTGAGGATGAGATGAGTTATGTGTATGGAAGTCCTTTGTAAACTGCAAAAAAAATTAGGCTTCTATTGTTGTTATTACTACTACTAGTAGTAAGGGTTTTTCTATTATAGATGAAAATTTGAATTGTGTATAACCCATATTGGCAACACTGGCAGTCTAGTTTTTAAGATATGTGAGAAGGTGGAAAATGTGGTGAATTTTCCCAGTTGCTTAGCATTAGTGAAATACAGTTTTGGCAGAGGAATTACTTTTTCCATCCTCAAATATTCTGTCTCCCTTTCCATACAAACTATGTGAGGCACGATGTCATATGTTTAAAACTTTAAACCAAAAAAGAAAGAAAGAAAGAAGTCTCACCTTCAAAACAAATAAACAAACTTTGGAGAGGTCTGTAGTCTTGAGTCTTAACATTTCACTGTCCACAGATTGTAAACATTACAAGGCCTTGGTGTGCCATGCCCATGATCTCATTGAGATTTTGGCTCCCCGTACATCACACCATGCACCTTAGGAAGTTCTTGGATCAGAGGCAGAGGCGATCACTTTTGTTTTTTTCCCCAGGATGGTGCCAGTTCTGTGATTTACTGAGTCTACTGATAAAGCAGAGAGAGAATCAGGAAAGTCCCTAGACTGTGAAGGAGGAATTGATCTTACCAATTTATATCCCATCTTACAAAGCTAATGTTCTTTTTAATGTTTGTGACTGATTACATATCTTAAAATTATAGTCCCCTTATTTCTTTCATTTTTTTCAGAATATAACAAACATTTATTGAAAGTCCACTAAATGATAGACACCAGATTATATTCCAAGGGAGAGCCAAAGAATAAGACCAGCGGTCTCTTCTGGAAGAACTCACAAATTAATGGGAAAAGGACCCATAATAAAGTAATTACAATGTAATAAAAAAATGGCTATAGATAACTTTGGTATTAAGTGACCAATTCAGATTTTAGCATTAGTTTAGGATTTTAACTCAACAATGTCATCAAGGAACCAGGCTAATTTTCCCCTTTCTGTTCTGCCAGTCTTAGTGGGGCCTGTGATTATTCCTTATTATAAATAGGAAAACTGTTCCAGAAGATTCTTAGTAGACATCATCTCAGAACTCACTGGCCATAATTGGGCCATATCCAGCCCCCCCCCCTCCCCCGCACCCGCCAAACAAATAATTGACAAAGGGAATGAGATTTTCAGGATAGGCTTAGGCCAGTCAAGGTTAATCTCTGGGGTATAGGGGCACTTTCTCTTGATGCTTGTGTGTGACAGTTCAATCCAAAATAATCAAGGCTTGGCAAACACAGGCAGATGAGGAAATGGATTTTGTAGAAAAACATATACAATACAGAGGGGAGAGAGTGACCAGTACTGAGAAAGAGAATGGGAGGAAAAGCATGGAGGCAATGTTATTTAAACTACTATTTTTAAAATGTATTACAGAGATCTAATTAATGGTTGCCAGATGAGCAGGGTTGGGAGACTGGGTGAAAAAAGTGAAAGAGATTAAGAAGTATTAATTTCCAGTTATAAAAATAGGATGTAAAATACAGCATAAAGAATATAGTCAATGCCCTGACCGACTTGGCTCAGTGGATAGAGCGTCAGCCTGCGGACTCAAGGGTCCCAGGTTCGATTCTGGTCAAGGGCACGTACCTTGGTTGCGGGCACATCCCCAGTAGGGAGTGGGCAGGAGACAGCTGATTGATGTTTCTCTCTCATTGATGTTTCTAACTCTCTATCCCTCTCCCTTTTTCTCTGTAAAAAATAAATAAAAATTAAAAAAAAGAATATAGTCAATAATATTCTAATTATGTATGGTGTCAGATGGGTCCTAGACTTATTGGAGTGATCACAAGGTATATAAATGTTTACTAGTAATCACTATGTTTTACACCTAAAAACTAATATTATATGCCAACTGTAATTTAAAGTAATTAAAAAACAAACAAACATAAAAATAGTCTGGCCAGAGTGGCTCAGTTGGTTGAGAATCAACCTGTGCATTGAAAGGTTGCCCATTTGATTCCCAGTCAGGTCACATGCCCGGGTTGTGGGTTTGATCCTACATACAGAAGGCATCCAATGGATGATATTCTCTCTCTCTCTCTCTCCCTCCCGTTCCTGTTTCTCTTCCTCTCTTTTTCTCTCTCCTTTTGTCTCTTTAAGCATGTCTTTAGAGACAAAACAAAGATTAAATTTTTTTAAATATATAAATATAAAAAGAACAAGCAATGGAGAAACAGATGGTTAAATTATTCTTTTTTTAAATATATATACACTGAGCCAAACTGGTCGGGACGGTTACATTATTCTTGAAAGGAAGCTTATAGATATAGCTAAGATAATAGAATTTCAGGTGCCATAATAAAGACATGATTAAAGAGATACAGAAGCTCAGTTTAATCTACCAGGGAAAAAAGTAATTCATAGGAGTGTGGCTGAGAAAGTAACCTTTGATTTCAGTACTTCCAAGTAGAATAAAGAACAAAGATAATAATGTAAAGGTGTATTTTTATGGGCCCTAAAGTAAGTACATAAGAAAAGATGAGAGAGTTCAATTTATCCTTATATATTTCTGAAATTATCCATGCAGTACCATAGTCTACAATCCTGTAGAATTTTTAACTTTAAAGTCCAAGAACCACCAAGTTAGTCTAAAGGACAGAACAAAAGAAACTGTGCCTACATGGTCTATGCGTGAGATGATTCTGTTTTTAAAGTTACTTCTTAAAGAAGAATACATAGAGAATTCTATTGTTTTCACTTGTCTGTAGGTTTTACTCGATCCTATCCTATATAATAAAAACCTAATATGCTAAGTGTCTGGTTGACCGGTCGGCCATTCAACCAATCAAAGTGTAATATGCTAATGATATGCTAAGGCCGCTCGCTATGACGTGCACTGATCATGAGGGAGCAGACAGTTGACTGATTGACCCATCACTATGATGGGCACTGACCACCAGGGGGCAGACTCTCTGTCGGTAGGTTAGCTTGCTGCTGGGGTCTGGCCGATTGGGACTGAGCGAGATGGGCTGGACATGCCTTGGAGTCCTTCCGTGGTCCCTCCCCAGCTAGCCAACCTCCTACATCTCTCCCCAGCCCCGATCGTGCATCAGTGGGGTCCCTTGGCCTGGCCTGCACCTCTCACAATCTGGAACCCTTTGGGGGATGTTGGAGAGCCGGTTTCAGCCCGATCCTGTAGGTCAGCCTGAGGGACCCCACTGGTGCACGAATTTGTGCACCAGGCCTCCAGTTGTAAAAGAAACCTCTATGGTCACTTAAAAACAGAGCTTCAAAATTTATGAAGTAAAAAATGATAGAACTAAAAAGGAGAAATAGAAAGATCTACATTTATAATTGGAAATTTCAATACTTCTTTCTTTGCAGTCAATAGAAAATAAGTGAAGATATAGAAGACCTAAACAATTATACCAACCAACTTAAGCATTACTGATAATTATTAAACACTAGAGGCCGGTGCATGAAATTCATGCACGGGTAGGGTCCCTAGGCCTGGCCGGCAATCATGGCCAATCGGGGCCTTCCAGCTGCCGGCTGGGGCCTTCCTTCCCTGGTTGCCGGCTTCTGGCCAGGGCCTCCCTTCCCTGGCTGCCAGCTGCCTTCATTTAGCGCCACCCCCTGGTGGTCAGCACACATCATAGCAAGCGATCAAACTCTTGGTCTCTGGTCAAACACCCAAGGGGACACTTTGCATATTAGCCTTTTACAGATAGATAGATAGATAGATAGATAGATAGATAGATAGATAGATAGATTCCACCCAACAACAGCAGAATACACACTCTCTTAAAGTGCATATGGGACATTCACCAAGCTGGACCATATTCTGAGCCATAAAACAAACTCTAAGAGATTATAAAAATTAAATTATCAGTTCTTTGACCATAATAAAATTAAACTAGAGAAAGAGGAGCAAATAAATCCCAAAGTAAACAGAAGAAAGGAAATAATAATCAAGATAAAATATTAATAAAATTAAAAGCAGAAAAACCAATAGAAAAAAGTAAAAGACTAGTTCTCTGGGAAAAAAATCAATAAAATTGATATACCTCTATTTACTTTGATTAAGAGAAAAAGAGACAAGATACAAATTACCAATACCAGGGATCAACATTATAGACCCTAGAAATACGAAAGGGATAATAAGTAGATGTATTGAACTAGATAGTAAACCACTCATACTTACTCAAAAAAATTTATGCTCAGAAAAAAAAAAGCCTGTACATGAAAATTTATAGGGGATCCTATATAATAAAGAGCTAACATGCTAATTAGACCAAACAGCAGAAAGACCATCCAGATGACCTTCCGGATGAAGCCAGGGCTGCAAGGACCAAGGCAGCCAGGGCTGCGAGGGCCAAGCCCCTTGCACGAATTTCGTGCATCGGGCCTCTAGTTTATTCATAATTTCAAAAATCTGGAAATAAATGAAATACTCTTCATCTAGTAAATAGATAAATAATAGTACATCCATAAAATAGAATGTGATTTAGAAATAAAAATGTATAGAATACTGATTATAGTCTTTTTCTATTGCTCATGCTACATGCAATTACATGGATTAATTTCAAATTTGTTAGAGGCCAGATTCAAAAGGCTTCATACTATATTCATTCTATCTATACGATATTCTGGAAAAGGCAAAAATATAGGGACAGAAAGCAGATAAAAACTTTCCAGGGACTGGGAATAGGAAAAAGTATTAAAAGTTCAGTCAGTTTTCAGTGCTGAGTAGGAGTTTAGAAGGGCATCCAGGTAAAGAAAATAATATAGTTAAAGATGTAAAACAATGACACGTTAGGGAATAACAATAATCTAGAAGCTGGAGTATGGTTTATGCAAAAGAGTATACTGGGAAATAAGAGGATAAGGTTGGGACAAAGAGGGAAATGATTTAGACCTTGTCCTGAGGATCATGAAGCACCATCCATGGGTGCAGTTTCGATCCCCAGTCAGGGCACATACCGAGGTTTCAGGTTCCATCCCTGGCTGGGACACAAATGGAAAGCAACCCATCAATGTTTCTCACATTGATACTTCTTTCTGTCTCTTCCTTCCTCTCTCTCTAGAATTGATAAGCATGTCTTCAGGTGAGGAGGGTGGGGAGAGAGAGAGAGAATGAAGCACCAATAGAGGGTTATAAGAAATCAGCAGCCAACTTTTGTCAATGTCTTTCTAGTCTTTTTGGAGGTCTGACGCTCATTCTCAAGCAGATTCCTCAGGAAGGGCCTGGGTTAACAGCATTCCCTGAAGTCTGCCATGTTTACTATAGTTTGATACTTGAAGGTTATTTTGGCTGGATGTTAGAATCTTGACTCACATTAAGTAGCTTACATATGTTATACCTTACTGTGCATAAAATATTACTATTAAAGATTTAAGGATAATGTAATATTATTACTTCCCTTAGAAGTAACTTGGTCTTTTTGCCTAGATCAGTGGTCGGCAAACTGTGGCTCATGAGCCACATGCGGCTCTTTGGCCCCTTGAGAGTGGCTCTTCCACAAAATACCGACTTCTGCGCATGGGCCACGAAGTTTCAATCGCACTGTACATGCACGCCCGCACTTGGTACTTTGTGGAAGAGCCACACTCAAGGGACCAAAGAGCCGCATGTGGCTCGTGAGCTGCAGTTTCCCGACCACTGGTCTAGATGACCAAAATTTTTTTCTTTTTTATCCAAATCCAGTAGTTGTACTAGAATGTCTTTATGTTAGGACATTTTGGGTCAATTTTTTCCTAGTGTATAAGGTGACTTTTCAGTGTTTTAAGGTTTTATTACTTAAGAAGAGAGAGTTTTCTTGAATTATAATTTTTAAGATTTGCTCTCTTGTATTGTTTTGTTTCCTTCTTAGAGACTCTTACTATACATATATGTTCACTCTTCTCTGCATACTTGTTCTCTTAAATTTTTTGTTAGCTCTTTTTTCATTATTTTCACATCTGCTATTCATTTAAAGACTAGGGGCCCAGTGCATGAATTCATGCACCTTAAAAGGAACTGTGGGCCGCGAGGCTGTGGTGGGCACAGGGGCTGGTCTCGGCCCATTCTCTGCACCTTCCCGGCCCCTCCCGCTGTGGCCACTGGTTCCCTGTCTGCCTGCAACCCTGCTCTTGCCACTGTCGCTCTTACACTCTGATGGCGTTGGCCCCGCTTGCACCTGCGGACATCACAGAGCGATTGGGGCCAGCACCAGCAGTGGGTGTGAGAGGCGGCTGACAGCCCCAATCACCCCTCAGGGGCAGGGGGAGGTGTAGAAGCCCTGAGGGGCGATTGGGACCAGCAGCTGCTGCTTGCACCTGCTGATGGCGCCAAGCGATCGGGGCAGGTACTGGGTGCCAGCAGCAGGTACGAGCACTCGGTGGAACCATGGCGCATGGGAGCAAAGAATTTTCAGTAACCACCAGAGGCTCACCCGGATGACAGCTACCCATGCCCTGCCTTGGTCTGGTGCTCCCGCTCACCAGCTCCACCATCCCACCATGGCTGATGCCCACCATGTTCAGTGCTCTGCCACCTGCTGCTGATGCCTACCATGCTCTGCATGTGTCCCCTCTTCCCTCCTCTGGCTGCTGGCAGGCAACCAGGACATGGGCCTTGGTCTGGTGCTCCCGCTCACCAGCTCCACCATCCCACCATGGCTGATACCCACCATGTTCAGTGCTCTGCCACCTGCTGCTGATGCCTACCATGCTCTGCATGTGTCCCCTGGTGGTCAACGCACATCATAGTGACTGGTTGTTTCCTACAGCCACCCACAGGCACCCAGGATCCAAGCTGGCATCCCCCAGGCCACCCACAAGCACCTGGGATCCAGGCTGGCTGCCCCCAGGCCCCAGTTTCATCAGGAAGGATGTCCGGAATGACATCTGGAAGACATATGGACTAATTAGCATATTACCCTTTTATTACTATAGATAGATAGTGCATACGTTGTTTATTCAACCTTGTGTTCCTCCTAGTATACTGTTCATTTCCAAATGAATTTTTCTTTTATTTCTAATTCTTTATGAATGTCTTTTACCTCTCTTTAAATTCTTTTTTTTTATGTTTGAATTTTTTTTTTTATTACAAAGGGTATTACATATGTGTCCATTTTTTCCCCCGCCCTAGACAGTCCCCTAGCCTCCCCTATCCCCCAGTGTCTTATGTCCATTGGTTATGCTTATATGCATGCATACAAGTCCTTTGGTTGATCTCTTACCCCCCTACCTCCCGCCCCCCAACCCTCCCCGGCCTTCCCGCTGCAGTTTGACACTCTGTTTGAGGCCGCTCTGCCTCTGTATCTATTATTGTTTAAAAGTTTATAATGGTCTCAATTATCCATGAGTAAGTGAGATCATGTGGTATTTTTCCTTCATTGACTGGCTTATTTCACTTAGCATAATGCTCTCCAGTTCCATCCACACTGTTGCGAATGGTAGAAGTTCCTTCCTTTTCACAGCAGCATAGGATTCCATTGTGTA
>NW_006285480.1:1358514-1364070 GCF_000327345.1 Myotis davidii
TTTGATCTCACTGACATATCTAGATGTTGAGTCGTTCAGTGGCTGCTCCCTGGGTGACAGTGAGTCCTTGGTCTGTGGTTGCTCTTCAGGCAGTTGCGGTAGAAGCTGCTCTTCAGTTGGCAGCAGCTCCTCTGGTGGGTGCTGTTCACAGCTGTGGTGGCTCTTCTGGCTGGTGGGGGGCGGTTTCACGTACAGCTGCTGTTCCTTAGCAGGCCCTCTCTTTAAATTCTTTTACTAATCATGTAATTTATAAGCTTTAATGATTCTAATTTACATTTTTCTTTCATTGCTTCTGTGATTCTTTCAGATTTTTTTGTTGTTGTTATTGTTGTTAATCCTCACCCAAGGATATTTTTCCATTAAATTTAGAGAGAGTGCAAGGGAGGGGTGGAGAGAGACATCAGTGTGAGAGAGACACATTGATTGGCTGCCTCCCACACATGTCTCAACCAGGACCTAGAATCAAACCTACAACCAGGATGTGCCCTTGACCAGGAATCCTACCTACAACTCCAGTGCGCAGGCCAACACTCCCACCACTGAGCAACACTGGCCAGGGCTCAGCTCATTTTTTAATTATAATAACTGTATGTGGAAATTGATTATAATCTTTTTCTATTGCTCATGTTTAAGTGAAGTGAGTTTTCATGATCTTTTAGAGAGAGAGATGTGGGACAGGGTAGCATTTCTAATTTCATTGTTCTCAGGATGTCATTTCTGTTACTTTCACAGTGATGGAGAGTGGGTTCAGTCACTTTTGCTCCCCTCCTCTTTTGTTATCTGTACTCACTCATCCTTCATCCCATTGTCCTAGTCTTGCTCAATTTGGATGCAACCCCGAGTAGTTTCTCTTTAGTACAGGGCTTTGTTTTAGGAGAGGGCTTCAGTTTGTAGTTTTAAGAATTCACAGGACTCAGACCTACAGAATGTTCCAGCACCATCAAACCAAAGTCTGAGATTTCACTCCCAGCCACTGTTGCTGCTGTGAGCTTTCTTGTGAGACCTAAAGGCAATTCAGTTTCCCTGGCTCTTGGGGCATTCTCTAAGCCTTCCCTCCATAGGTTCCAGCGTTGTCTTAGAGCATGTGAATTTTGTAGTGGTTAGTAGTTTGTCTCAACCTGCTTGTATTTTGGGATTGGTAGAAACTCCTTGTCACCTAGTATTGTTGTATACATTGTCCCTTTTTTTTGTTTTGTTTTGCTATACTAGTTGCTTTTTAGGGAGATTAAAGTACTATATCACCATAACAAAGAGTGAATGAAATCTTATCATTTGGGACAGCATGGGTGGACCTAGAAGGTATTATGAAAAGTGAAATAAATCAGTCAGAGAAAGACAAATACCATATGATTTCACTCATATGTGGAATCTAAACAACAAAACAAATGAGCAAACAAAATAGAAGCAGACTTGTAGGTGAAGAGAACAGACGGTTGCCAGAGGGGAGGAAGTTTGGGGGACAGGCGAAAAAGGTGAAGGGACTAAGAGGTACAAATTGGTAGTTACAGAATAGTTGTGGGGATGTAAAATACAGCAAAGGGAATGTAATCAATAATATTTTAATAATTACGTATGGTGCCTGGCGGGTGCTTGAAATGTCAGGATGATCAATTTATAAGAATATATGATTGTCTAGCCACTATTCAGTACACCTGAAACTAATAGAAAATAATATTGAATGTTAACTGTAGTTTTTAAAAATAAAAAAACTATGCCACCATTATCTTTCCAGAATTTCTCTCGTTTTCTTGAGAAAAAAATTGTTCAGTAATTCCATAATTGGCAAATGTATTAGATTACTGACACATACCATCTCTTAGAAAAGTTTAGCTTTTAGGTTACACTTTTAAAGTTCCCTGAAATTCTAAGAGTCATTGTTTTTGCTTTTGAATTTACATGTGCATCAACTTCATTTAGACCAACTATGAGGTTAGAATTCACATAATCATAATATTGTAGAGTGGCTTTGGAATTAGACATATCTGAATTCAAATCTTCTGCCAATTATCATTTTTCTTTTTACAATAAATTGGATTAAATTACATTCTTTTGATGTGATTGCATTCGAATATGTAGAAGTGTAAAAAGGTGACAATGTAGAAAACAGTTGAAAGTATATTAATTTATTTTGCATTACAAAAAACTGTACTGTGGAATTTTAGAAAAAAATTGCAATTAAATAGTTGTATTAATATATTATAATTTGGAAGTGTGTCCTATCAAAAATTGTATTTAAATTTGACATTGAGAACAAGGTCAACAATATTGCTGACATCATTTCCCATAGTAATTGGGAGAAACAACAAGTTGTGGGAAAAGATTCTTTGCTCTTACACTTGGGAAGATCCTGACTTGGTTCTTCCTTTACCATTTACTGGAAGCTTAGGTTTTTTGTTGTACCCTCAGTGAAAGTTTCCTTTTATATCTGCAAATTTGTATATAACCAAATTCAGTGAATGTTAATTGAGCATATGTACTTACTACCAGAAACTGGCATAGGTACTGGATATACAACAGTAAATAAGAGAGGGTTTCCACACTCCCGAAACTTAGAGTTAAAGGTAAAAGCAAACAATCAAGCCACTATTGCATAGACTGGTAAGTGCTAGTATAATATAGAAGAATCAGGTAGGAACAGCTTAACCCAGACTTGAGGTTCAGGAAAGACTTCCTGAAGAAAATGGTACCTTAGTAGCTGAAGCTGGGTAGGAATTCCCAAGCTAATGGGAGAGTAGCCAAAAAGGGCATGTGCAAAGCATGGAGACATGTGCAAGCAGCACATTTGAGGACATGAATGCACAAGCAGTGTTCCCAATGCAAGCTGAGGTTCAGGCTCACCAGGAGAGTTTTTAGAAATCCAGATGTTTTTTATGGGCCCCACCCCAGACTTAATAAATTACATTCTTTGGGAATGAGTGCCAGGTTTCTGGTTATTAATTCCTGTGGGGAGCCACTGGCAGAGGGTGTGTGAGGGGCACTGGAGAAGGGGAATCAAGGTAGGTAAAGCAAGGCAGGGAAGCCTGGGGCACACTATGAAGGGCTGGGAAGCTATATGTGGGTTGGAGTTTTATCCTTAGGGCAGTGGGGAGCTGTGGAAGGATCAGACAGCTATGGGACGAGATGATCAGATTTATGATGTAGAAAGATCACTAAGTTTACAAAAACATGGCCCCAGCGTTTATGAAGGACACAATCCAATTTATGAGGTTCAACATCTTTGAACCTCAGTTTTAAAATGTGAAATGGAAATAATATCTACTTAGCATGTTTATTTTGAGGTTTAACTGAGATAATTTATGTAAAGTGCCTGATATATATTTAGAACTCAAAAGATCTTAATTTCTATAGTTTGAGAAATAATTAGTGCACATTACACAGCGACCATCATACATCAGGGGAAGTGGATTTCTGTTCAACCATTTGTTTTCAGGTTCCTCTGTAAAATTCTTTTTCTCTGCCCACACCTAGAACACTGGGTCAGTGCCACTTCTCTCTCACTCTTCACTCTTTCACATTCTTAACTTCAGTTACAATCTTTAAGTGGATGACTTCCAAGTCTACATATCCAGCCATAGTTTTCTTTCCTGAGCTCCAACCCCATATATCCACTTGACTCGTGGATGTCTCCACGTAAATACTTTTGGGCACCTAATCCAAATTAGATGTTCTTCCACCAACTATCACCCTTCCCTGCTCCAGAAAACAAAATAAAACCCTGCCTGTCCAACATTAGCACCACTAGGTCAACCCAGAAATGTGGGTATCATCATTGAACCACTTGTCTTTATCTTCTCTAATCAGTCCTTACAAAGCCACACCCTTTTCTCCAGGCTTAGACCTTTACCTTCATCTAAACCAGGGGTGGGAAACATTTTTCTGCCAAGAGCCATTTGGATATTTAAAACATCATTCATGGGCCATAGAAAATTATCAACTTAAAAATTAGCCTGCTATACTTAGTCAAACATTTAATTAACTCACCCCTAATGCCTTGGCAGGGCCAGACCAAATGATTTCCCAGGCCTGATATGGCCCATGGGCCATAGGTTCCTTACCCCCCAATCTAAACTATTCCTACCTTTTACCTGAATCAGTGAAACAGTCTCTGAGTTCCCAGCACCACTCTTCGCCCCACCTTGCAATCCCGAGAGAGCTTCCAAGAAACAAAATTGATAAAATCCCCTCCCACCTCACACTCCTCCACACTTAAACCTCTTTACTGGCTTTCACATGCTCAGAAAAGGAACTCCAAACTCTCTAACAAGGCTTATAAGACCTGTCAAGATCCCACCTCTTAAGTCTCATCCCCTCCATTCTTTCTTTCCTATTTTATGCTCTTACCATTGTGAACTAGAGAAAAGTCATCTCTCTTACTCTTAGATCTATATTTCATGATGATTCCTTCACCCAGAATCCCCCTTGGGTGTCAGGCTTTAGCTAAACAAACGTCTTCTTGGGAGGCAGTCCTCAAATCTTCACACCAGTCGAGATTCCCTTGTTAGATGTATTTGCAATCTCTTTACCTCTTCTCCCTTAGGGCTATTCATTAAACTTGTAATTTCTTAATGCCTGTGTTCCCCACAGATTGTAAGTAACATGATGGCAAAAGGGTATACATAGCCAATCCATATTATTCACAGATTTAAATTACTCAGGAATTCACCTACTTGCTAAACTTTTTGTGTGACTGCAAAATCAACATTCATGGCAGTTTCTTGGTCATTTGTGGAGAAATTTGAGTTGCCCAATATGCATGTTCTCAGCTGAGGTCAAACAAGATGATGGTCTGCCATCTTGTTTCACCTTTCATAGTAAGCATTCATTTTGTAGTCTACTTAGTGTCACATTTTTTTAAATGACTTTACTGTTTTAAATGGCCCACAAGAATAAATCTAAAGTGCTCTCTAGTGTTTCTAAGCACAAGAAGGCTGTCATGTGCATTACAGAGAAAATATGTGTGCTAGATAAGCTTTTTATTCAAACATAGGCTATAGTGTGTTTCAATGTCAATGAATTAAGTCAAACCTCTGTCCATCACCATTTATCAGCACTTATACCCCCCTTATTCCCCCACACACACCTCTCCTCCTGGAAATCACCACACTGTTTTCTGTGCCTATGAGGTTTTTTTTTATTTTTTTGCTCAATCCCTCCACACAAATGAGCACCCCCGAATAGCTGTCAGCCTGCTCCCTATGAATCTGTCTCTATTTTGCTTGTTAGTTCACTTTGTTTAATACAGTGTACAGATGATGTGTTGTACAATTGTGCACCTGAAACCTGTATAATTTTGTTAACCAGTGTCACCCTGATAAATTCAATAAAAAGGGGAAAAAATATGAAATATGCCTTTAAAGAGAAACACAGAGGCTGGCAGGAACCTAACACTGTATTTCCCTTAGGAGCACTGATTCAGTATTCACTAATTCCACTTTGTGGTGATTTTAAAGAACATAACTATTGCAAGTTATAAGATTCAACTGTAGGAGGGAAAATGGCAGAGATATAAACCAATATGTCCTGTGCCTTGTCCTGGAACAGATAAGGGTGAGCAGC
>NW_006285481.1:0-316 GCF_000327345.1 Myotis davidii
CCTGCCCTGGGTCTGTACACAGGGTTCTGGAAAGTTCTCTGGGCCCCAGGGCTAGGCCTTCCTTTACCCTCATGGCCCTGCCTCCTCCCTGGTCTCTCACGGGATGTTTTCTTCCCGCAGGTGGGAAAGGAGGGAGCTACGCTCAGGCTTCCAGTGAGTATGGAGGGGGGACCCCTGAGGTCCTGGGACAGTGGAGACGGGGGCAATGTGGGACCGCCCCCCCATAGTTCCTCCTTAGTCTCCTGCCCTGGGGCTCTGACCCCATCCTGGTGTGTCCCCCCAACCCCCAGGCAGTGACAGCGGCCAGGGCTCTGAT
>NW_006285482.1:0-1133 GCF_000327345.1 Myotis davidii
GGGGGTTCGTAGGGGGGAGAGCGAAAAGGGGCACATCTGTAATACGTTCCCCAATAAAGATCCATTAAAAAAATATTTTGCGAAATATTTGAAAGCAGAGGGTTTTGTGTCTCTGTCCCCAGTTTGCATCTTTCCCCCGAGGGACCCAGCCTTTGAGGAGGGGGTGGGTGCCCATGTTACAGTTCATCTCCCACAAATAAAGTGAAAAGATTTTTTTTTTAAAACAAAAAAGGAGAGGGAGATCGATCAAGGCGTCCCCGTTCCAGCGATTTTAATTAAAGCATTTGTCATGCCGCAGCCTAACGAGGAATTACATAAGCACTTCATTATGCGTGCGGTTGCCAGGGAGCGGATCCTTGGAGTCTAGGCTCAAAATTGAGAGTTTTTTTCAATTTTTTTTTCTCCAACTAAATCAGCGTTGGAGTCACAATTAATGACTTCATCAATTATGTCGCCATGGCGCCGTCTTAATGAACTGATGTTTGTTCATAAATTTGTCAAGGTCTTCTTAACGCCGGCGCTGAGACGCACGTTGCTTAATAACCCGGCGGATGTCAAAACAGAAAGACACGGTGGCTTTTAAAAGGATCAAAAGCGTCTCTAATATGCTTAGTATTTAAGGACTCGCCGTGCCACTTAAAAGGTATATTAATGTATTTTTTTTAAAAGATATTTTTATGGATTTCAGAGAGGAAGGGAGAGGGAGAGAGAGAGAGAAACATCCATGATGAGAGAGAATCATGGATCGGCTGCCTCCTGCACGCCCCCTACTGGGGATCGAGCCCACAACCCGGGCCTGTACCCTGGACCGGGATCGAACCCTGACCTCCTGGTTCCTCGGTCGACGCTCAACCCCTGAGCCCCGCCCGGGGGCGGCCTCCCTCAGTGCCACCCCACACCCCAAGCGGGGTGCCTGTCCGCCCCATGGGGCTGATTGGCAGCGACCTGCCCAAGGCCCCGGAGCGGGCGGGGCCCGTCCAGGCTCAGGTGGAGCAGGCACGCTCCAGGGCCCACCCCCTCCCCCTCAGCTCGGCTTCAGCAGCTGGTCACATGACATGCTCACCACCGAACCCCGCATGGGGAGTCTGGGGGCTCCCAGGAGGGGCCCCTGCTTGATAGAGATGGGGTTCTTA
>NW_006285482.1:4030-5673 GCF_000327345.1 Myotis davidii
CTTCCCCATCGCTTCCCACAGGCCTTGCAAAGGAAACTTAAGAAAAACTTAACCCCCTCTTCCCATAGGAGAAACTTAGCACCCTGTCCACAAAAGTGTATGTCTTCTACGATTTAAAATAATAGGATTATTTTTCAGATTCATTCAGGGGCTCTATCTATCAGATTATAATCCCCCCCTATCACTTCTTCGTTATTTGCTTGTCTATTTTCTTCCTGTGACATGTTTACTAGCTTATACCACCCCTTCCCTCTCACACACTGAACCCCACAGTAGAAACGTTACCTTCCACGAAGCCGCAAGCTTGATGAATTCCGGCTTTATTCCCCAAAGACGGCTGGGCCACGAGTACAGCGTAAATAACTATTAGTATAAATTTTGATGAATGAATGTGCTTAGACTTCATTGAAATTTTAAAGGTTTTCAGGCTCAAAATACCCATTATCTTCAGTGGCTTTTCCTAGAAGAGCAAGTATACATTATTCTCAATTAGTAGTTTTCCAGCTAAGAGAAGACGCTGAAAACCTGTGATTTTTCTGTACCGTTTTTTTAAGGGATCTCTATAATTTTAAATGCGAGAGAATCATTTCTGCTCAGCTGTGTTTTTAATAGGTTTTTATTGATTTCAGAGAAGGAAGAAAAGGGAGAGAGAAAGAAAGGGAGATAGAGAGAGAGAGGGAGTGAGAGAAGCATCCACGATAAGAGGGAATCATGGATCGGCTGCCACCTGCACGCCCTCTACTGGGGATAGAGCCCACAACCCAGGCATGTGCCCTTGTCTGGGACTCGAACCCGGGACCCTTCAGTCCACAGGTCGATGCTCTATCCACTGAGCCAAACCGGCTAGGGCCAATTTCAGCTTTATATTCCACATATGAGTGAAATATCGCAATTAGGCTGGACCCCAGCAACAAGCTAACCTACTGGGTATTCGTCGGAGCGTCTGCCCCCTGCTGGTCAGTTCACATCATAGCGACCGGGCGACCAGTCGACTTCCTGCCCCCTGGTGGTCAGTGCACGTCATAGCGAGCGGTTGAGCGGCCTTGGCATGTCATTAGCATATTACGCTTTGATTGGTTGAACGGCCGACTGGTCGACCAGACACTTAGCCTATTGGGCTTTTATTCTATAGGATGTAGGCACCCTTATGTTCATTGCAGCATTACTCACGGGGGCCAAGACATGGAAACAGCCAACGTGTCCCGCGATGGAGGACTGGATGAAGAAGACTTAGTCCATATTCACAACGGATTACGACGCAGCCAGGAGAAAGGAGGGAGTGGGGCCATTTGCACCAGCACGGACGGGCCCTGAGACCATGAGGTGCAGTGAGATACGTCAGGCAGAAAAAGCTAAGGGCTATGTGGTTTTTTTTGTTTTATTTTTTTCTGAAGTCATCTTTGTGGTTGTAACACACTTCCTCCAAGTTCCTTGCATGTTTGGGTCATGAAGGAAAAGCCTTGTTATGTTGTTTGGGTCTGAATCGACTTGATTTAGCAATCCAAGCATTTACTTTTTTTCTGGCTGGAGGCGTTATGGATGGGTCTGACAGCAAATCGCAAAAAACAATTTAAAGTAATTAAGCCCTAATCGGTGTGGCTCAGTGGATAGAGCGTCAGCCTGCGGACTGAAGGGGCCCGGCA
>NW_006285482.1:6003-7599 GCF_000327345.1 Myotis davidii
CACGTCCTGGAGCCCTCCTGCAGTCCCTCCCTGGATGGTCAGCCTCCTGAGACCCACCCCTGCGCTGATCATGCACCAGTGGGAACCCTCAGTCTGGCCTGTGCCCTCTTGCAATCCAGGCTGAGGGGACCCCCCCCACACAGTGTATGAATTTCATGCACCAGGCCTCTAGTATATATATATATATTTTATTGATGTCAGAGAGGAACGGTAAGGGAAGAAGGGCCTTGGATATAACCCTACTCTTTGAATTTATTTATAATTGTGAATAGAGTTATGTTATTCTTATACTGGTGATGATTATCATTATATCTCTGACCCCTTCTTTTTAAATATGTTTTATTGATTTTGATTAAATATATTTAATTTTTTGTGTTAATCCTCACCCAAAGATATTTTTCATTTGATTTGTATTTTGTTGTATTTATTTACTTTGAGAGAGAGTGGGAGGGAGCGGGGAGAGAGAGAGGGAAACATTGATGTGAGCGAGACGCATCCATGGGTTGCCTCCTGCACAGGGCCTGCAACTGAGGTACATGTATTTGTGTGTGTCTCTGTGTCTCTGCATGTCTTGATCTCTGTCTCTCTCTGGATAAAGATACATAGATAGGTAGGTATGTAGATAGATGGGATGGATAGATGGATAGATGATAGATAGATGATAGATAGATAGATTGATTGATAGATTGATACATAGATAGATATAGGTGGATAGATAGAAGATAGCTAGATCTATAATAGATGGATGACAAGTGATAGATGGATAGATTGATAGACAGATAGATAATAGATAGATATAGATATAACTTTAGATATAGATATACATACACATGTAGATATAGCTATAGACAAAGATATAGATACACATATATACATATAGATCTAGATCCACCTATAGATATAGATATAGGTATAGATATAGATTAGATATAGATATAGATTAGATAGATATAGATATAGATATAGATATAGATATAGATATAGATATAGATATAGATATATAGATCTCCCACGAAAATATAATTTTCTTGATTTTTAGGTATAGATATAGATTAGATATAGGTATAGATGAAATAGATATAGATATAGACATAGATGATATAGATTTAGATGTAGATGTAGACATAGACATAGATGTAGATTAGATATAGATACACATATAGATATAGATATGGATATAGATATAGGTATAGATATAGGTATAGACATAGATATAGATAAGATATAGATTCAATATAGATACTGATATACTAGTAGATACACATATATATACACACATATAGATACACATATAGAGATAGATATAGATACAGATGACAGATATAGATGTACATATAGACATAGACATTAATATAGATATTGGTGTAGGTATAGATATAAGTATACCTATAGATGATGTAGATGTAGATATAGATATAGATGTAGGTGTAGGTGTAGGTATAGGTATAGATATAGGTATACATATAGATGACATAGATAAAGATATACATATATATATATAGATACAGATATAGACATAGACATTGATATAGTTATTGGTGTAGGTGTAGGTATAGATATAGGTATACATACAGATGATATAGATGTAGATAGATA
>NW_006285483.1:0-32823 GCF_000327345.1 Myotis davidii
GAGGGAGGGAGGGGGCCAAAAAGCTGAGACAGGAAAAGTATGAAATTTTGAAACAAAAACATCTGCCATGTTCCATCCCTGCCTTTATCCCTACTAGTAAAATAATATTAAACAAGCCTATCCATCTAACTAAAAAGGATACCCTGTCAATTTATTTTAGAGAATATAACTTCAAAAGCATTGCCTCTACACGGGCATTTGATGAGTATAGATCAACATGCCAGGGCAGGATGGGCAGATCATTATGAGGTACTGTGAGCCAGACTTTGTTTATATTGTGTCCTCAGGAAAGCAGATCATGCTACTAGTGAGTAAATAAAAGCTAAAAAAAATCACTAAGTGTATTTTGCTGTCTTACAGTGATATATGTGGGAGGGGATATATACATGTGTTTCTATATATATTTTATGTTTATGTGCAAAGCAAACAAAAAGCAATGTGCTTCAGTGCCGACCTTTGCAAATTAGCTCTGTTAATCCAAACCCCAAAGAATTCCAATTAAGCATAACTTAAGTAAAGAAATGAAGAAAAAATTTGAATGGTCTTTTGATCGTGCTTCTAAGTCTGAATTCCACATAACAAAAACCTCAATATTCCAAAATGGAGAACATCAAATCATGATATCACTTCTCAAGTCTATAAATAGTTTCCAAGAGTTCTCTGGTTTTGTATTCTTAGGTGTCTTCTGCACTATAAAGTAAGGATCGATAGGTATAGACTTTTAAAAAATTATCCACATAAAATATAGCATTTATGATTTAGAGGAAGCTAAAAGCATTGACTTAGATGCTGTTAAAAGTATAGGTACAAAGTATTAAGTTGTTCAAATAATAATTGCTAAATTAAAGCATTAGAAACATTGTATCACCAGATACTGAACATGACTCTGAAGTCTCCTTTTTTAACATGGTTTAATGGAAGGGATATAGCTAATACTTGTAGGTTAGGATACGTAATCAGAACCAAAATTCCAACAATGAGTTACTACTAGTCCTGTGAGTTTTATGTGAGCTATAGCTCTTGGCTTTAGCTTCTGCTGAAAACCCTAGCTCTGGAGAAATTTTAACCTGTTGACATTTCAGAGTGTTTTCTCCAAAACAATAGCAGTACATCAATTTCAAGGAATCAAATTCTTTCTAAATTATCCCAAATTTAACAGATGGCTCTCAGGAACCTAAGTTCATTTGCAACAAATCTAGTCTTCTGGTTAGAAAACTGGAGATAAATTTTTATCATCAGTATATGGAATATAACTTATATTAGGGCAGGTAATTACTTTTCTTAGTGTGTTCGACATGGTTTAGGTATTCAGGAAAAAATAATCTCCTAACTATGGAGTTTACAACAGGGTACATAGGGTCTAGGTGTTCCATTAAGATGAAAGAATAAAAAAAAATTATTTGCCCCCAGCACCATTTGCTTTTAAAGCAATGAAAGAAAAAAGACTTGACAATGCGTATCAAAGCTAAAACACTAACCACATATGGGTCATAAGCATCCTTTTTACATAAACTAACACAAAGCACAATATTGAACACAGGGTAGTGCTTATTTATAAAAACAAGGAAGGAGAAATCCATTTGGTTCTGTTCTGTTCTCCCACCCATTTCTTGAACACCCAGTAATAAATTCTCTTAGCTGGAGCTCTGGAAGCTTCGGAGGACATAGCTAATGAACTACAGGTTCTGTTGCTGGTGAATTCCATGCTCCCAAATTTAGGAGACATTAAAAAGCTGTACTACTCCTGGAAATGAACCTCAGTGCTATGGAATCAGGGAAATCTGCTTCACAAATAAGGAGGGAAATGTTGATCCAACTGCAATCTAGTTATATATAACCAATATGAGATTGTAGACCAATTATATTAAATAAAATAATATTTTTTTTTAAAAAGCAAGTGGTATCTAGAGTTTATGTGAGCTATAGCTCATGGCTTTAGCTTCTGCTGAAAACCCTAAAATATGTTCATATGCTGAATATTTAGGACCAGAGAGAAACTCAGAGATATTTAATATGAAGAAACAAAGACGGATCTATTTTGGAAAAGTGAGTGTGAGCTGGGTCTCCTGCTCTCTACCATCTCCTCACCAACCCTCCAAAAACAATAAAACCCTCACCATGCTGAAGTCTTTAGTGGAGACCTGAGAGGTGAATAATGTTGTGCCAGCATTACTCGGCCCTTTAGGTTATTTAGGGAAACATGTTGCCTTTTTCAAGCAACAGAAATTTGTGAGTTAGATGACATCATGCTGCCTTGAATGAAACAGCTCGGGCTCCAAGTTCACTCAAAGGCCAACAGTGATAAACTCTCATCCAAGGACAAACTTCAATATAGTTTTGGTACTTATTAAAAACAGCATTTATAAAGCAACCATACAATAAGAGAGGGCTCTATAGCAAACTCTGTTTCTGATCAGAAAGCACTCAGGACCTGAGAAAGAAATTCTGCTTTGGAATGTAGTTTCCTAGTATAGAAACTAAAATCTGCCTTTAAAAAGAAAGGCTCAAAAGCCATCCAAAGGCAAAGTGGTCTCAGGCACTGCCAACGAACAAGCAGGTCACAAAAGGGGAACTACGACAACCAACAAACGTATGTAAGAGCAGTAATCAGAGATTTACTCATTCAAAGTTATGCTTCCCTTTTATGAAACTGACAAAATTTAAACCCTGGCCTTTAAAAGAATTTTTTTATGGTAAAAGTATATAAATTTTTAAACCCTTATTGTTCAAAGTATTACATATGTCCCCCTGTTGCCCCCATTGGCCTCTTCTAATCAGCCTCCTCCTTCCTCTCCTCACCCTCTGCTCAGGTCTTCACTGTCCCACTGTCTGCGTCCATGGGTTATGCATATATGTATACAAGTTATTTGGTTGATCTCGTCCCTTCCACTCACCCTCCCTCACCTTCCCTCTGAGATTGTGCAGTCTGTTCTATGCTTCTACGTTCTGGGTTTATTTTGTTCAAGAGTTTATTTTGTTCATTAGATTCCACATATGAGTGAGATCCTATGGTACTTATCTTTCTCTGATTGGCTTATTTTGCTTAGCATAATACTCTCCAGGTCCCTCCATGCTGTCTCAAAGGGTAAGAGATCCTTCTTTTTTATTGCTGCATAGTGTTCCAGGGGAGGAGAACCTTATTTTTTTTCTAAGAGAAAGCTTTCAGGTAAAAACCCACTCACAACCTTAAGAAATTGGTAGCATTCTTATTTTTATTAAGGGCCTGACTCAATTTTACTGAAGTCTAGAAAGAAGTTCTCTCTCTGATTTAGAAATGTTTCCACTTAAATGTAAGGAACACACTGAACTTTATTAGCAGCCATTTCCAGTACCAGTGCAAGAACATCTGAAGTGTTACCCTCCATAAAAGGGAAAAGCTTTCCCTATGTTATATATTAAACCGATCAATGGCCTTCCTTGCACCCTGACCGTGTGTTACCATGGACGTTCTCTAATTAATTAACAAAGTTTTCTAGCCGTCAGTCATTGTGCATCTCAGGTTTCACTTTCCTTTTATTCCACATCCCAGAGTAACAGTCACAGGCAACATATAACTAGAACAATGCCATATCACTGCCTGTGAGATAACAGATTTCACTAAATAGCAAACACTGGGTGCCTCTCTTCCTCGCCTGCTCTGCTTTCTCTTCCCTACCCACCAAATTCCATGTAAGATTCTCACAGAAGACATAAACTAAGGAGATTTCACTTATTATCGCTGCTGCCCTAATGGTCATTGTACATTCAGCATCTGGACAAGTTATACCTGGAGATAGTCTGGAAAGGGTTGGAATTTAGTTTGGCTCCTCATCATAACCCTAAATATGATAAAACACAATGGCTGCATGCTATAGGGCAGCGGTTCTCAACCTGTGGGTCACCACCCCTTTGGGGGTCAAACAACCCTTTCACAGGGGTCGCATAAATACATCCTGCATATCAGATATTTACATTACAATTCATAACAGTAGCAAAATTACAGTTATGAAGCAGCAACGAAAATAATTTTATGGTTGGGGGTCACCACAACATGAGGAGCTGTATTAAAGGGTCGCAGCATTAGGAAGGTTGAGAACCACTGCTATAGGCAAGATCAGCTACGCCACTAAAAATTTCAAACTGTCCCAATGTATTTCTAAGGACTGAACAGAATGCAAGAATCCCTTGAAAACATTTTCAATGAAGGTCAAGTGGAGTTTATTTACCTGAAAAGATGTACACAATGCCTATTTGATGTTTGTTATATCAACTCAATTCATAATACAACTGCATTCTATAGACATTAAAACAATAGCAGGAAAGTGAAAGAAGTCCACCTTGCTATTTTAAACATATTTTTATTTATTTCAGAGAGGAAGAGAGAAGCAGAGAGAGATAGAAACATCAATGATGAGAGAGAATCATTGATCGGCCGCCTCTTGCACGCCTCCTCGGCATGCCCTAACCGGGAATCAAACTGTGACCTCCTGATTCACAGGTCGACGCTCAACCACTAAGCCACGCCAGCCGGGCCATTTTGCTATTTTACAGAATCATATTATCACTGTATAGTATCTTCCATGTAAGGTTATAAATAACAACTTTGTCCTACCACAGTTTATATAACCCACTCAAACAAAGAAGTCTAAATAAGAACAAACCCATTCTAATCAAAGCTCAACTGTAGTTAAGCAGTGCCTTTTCAAAGGGCCTAAGGGTGACTGAGGACAGATGATTTATTTTCCAATAAGTATTCCTTGGGACCTTCTAATTGTGTATGCCATGTACCTGTTTAAAAATTAATATTTATTTTAAAAATTTGTGGAGACATCACAATGAAATTTGTATGGTGTAGTCAATCCAAGAAGTCAAAAAAGGAAACCAAAGAAATCAGATGCATATCAATGAATTAGAGGCCCAGTGCACAAAATTCATGCACAGGTAGGGTCCCTAGGCCTGGCTGGTGATCAGGGCCGGCTGGGACCTTCCTTCCCCTGGCTGCCGGCTGCTGGCCAGGGCCTTCTTTCGTTCCACACTGCACCCTGGTGGTCAGCGCACATCATAGCAAGCAATTGAACCCCCGAGGGGACAGTTTGCATATTAGCCTTCTATTATATAGGATGATGGAAACCAAAGCATGAAACAAAGTTGCACTTACCGCATAATGAGTCAGGGACATTCCTCCTAATTTCTTAGGTTTAGTGACATTTTCTTTGGGGGGGTGGGGTGGTGCTTCTATACACACTCACTC
The DNA here is from genome assembly GCF_000327345.1 of Myotis davidii. Classification (NCBI taxonomy): domain Eukaryota; kingdom Metazoa; phylum Chordata; class Mammalia; order Chiroptera; family Vespertilionidae; genus Myotis; species Myotis davidii. The sequence continues at coordinate 5,231 of NW_006285483.1, forward strand.
CATACATATCCATTTATCCTTGTTGCCATATTTACACACATGTACATATCAAATACAGGACCAGCTTTCAGCTCCAGTGAACATGGTAGTGTGTGTTCTTGTTGAGGGGAATGACTATGTGCTGGAAGCTAGAACTCTCCTAGTGCTGATTCTATGTAGAAATATGATCTGTAATCCTACAACAGTGGCAACTGTATTCTCACATTTCACCCTGTAGTTTAGATAAATTTTTTTTCAGGCATTTCATAACAGACCTCTATCAGAGAGTAAGATGAGTAGAAGATATGCAGAACCTATTGTGAACTGATGTCTTAAAGGTAAGAAATCACTATTTGGGTTCATTAAACTGCATTTGGTCAGTTATTGCAAACTTTTGGCCTTAATCCCCACATACACAGGTGAAAAGCAGAGTCTAAGGTACTCAGTTCAGCCTCCAGAATAAAGCCTAACAACAAAATTAAAGGAAGGGGAGGGAATTGTTCACAAGAGGAAAAATGGAAAAAATTACTTTTTGCAAAGAGTTAATGCACTTCTCCCGGTCTCTGCCTATCTATTAGCTAGGTATGTCCTAAAAGAGTGCATTATACAGCAGGGAGAATTAAGGACAAAAGAGGCAGAGTTCTCTTGGCATGGAAAGTGAAAAGCTTTTAGATGTGGAGGACATCAACATTTTCAACCTATCCATAAGAACATAATTTAAAACCTTTCTTAAAAATTAAGGATACATGATAGTACCATATAATAAAGAAACTAAACATTCAAAATTTACCTCTTACTAAATCAAAAAATTCATAGAACCAAGACCACATGGAAAAGAAAGAGAGAAAATAGCCCAGAACCAAAGATTTTCCAAGGCTTGCTCTCACCTCTTTGGATACACAATGTAAAGCTATTGGAAAGTTATCTCCACAAATCATTGCCACTGTGTTACCAATAAATTATGTAATGGCGTGAGAATTACTTCTTTTTATGTCCGTGCCATTAGATGTATATTAAAGTATTCAAGTATAAAGATATAACAGTGGGTGGCTTTCTCATAACACTTTATCTACCTTACGTTAAAAAGAGACAGAACTGGAAATGCCAAAAACCACGCTCTCAACCTGAAGAATCAACTGCCTCAATTCATCATATCTTTACCTACTAGGTTCATTATTTCCATTAAAATTTTCATATGAAACATTCAAGAGATGGTTTACCTCAGATATCAACTATATCATATCACTCATCCAGAGTTTCCATAATTTCTATATTCCATGTCTCCTATATTAATCATTATTTCATCTTAATAAATACCTATGTATCCTGATCAAAGACACCAAGTAAAGCTATCAAACAATAGAGAAAAATAATCTGATCAGAAGTTACAACACAAGGAAGTTACAGGCATTTCAGGAAGCTTTACGTTTACTTTCAAAACCATAGTACTTTGGGCTCCTGGTTTGATTTCTTAGTTAAACAGTATTTGACATAACCATACAAGAACCATTGGCACCTGAAAGATAGCCTTGAAGACTAGCAGAGTGCCAAGAGAAGACAAAAAACAAAAACACTAGCCTCAGAATAGTCCTTATAAGTCTCAGCTCTGACCCAGACTTGACATGTAAGGGTGGCTCCGAAGCTCTTCATGTGGTCTTAAAATACAAAGAAAGCACAGTAGAAAAGGCAAGAAACTAATGGTACTAAGGCAATGAAGGCAATTCAGTGTTTCTTGTCTCTTGACCAAGTTCCACAAAATCACATGGTGAAGAGCCTCCTGTCATATGACAACAATAAGGAGAACAGATTCGAACTGTGGAGACAATCTATGGCATTCACCAAGCTCCCTTATGCCTCGGTCACTGGGTTGGGCACCTTCAGTAAGAAAGATCATGAGAGCCCAGCCAGCATGGCTCAGTTGAGTGTCGACCTAGGAACCACGAGGTCACGGTTCAATTCCTGGTCAAGGCTCCCCAATGTGGGGTGTGCAGGAGGCAGCCAATCAATGACTCTCATCATTGATGTTTCTCTCTCTTTCTCCCTCTCCCTTCCTCTATGAAATCAATAAAACATTTTTTAAAAATCATGAGGAAAAATTTTTTTATAAAAGGAGAATTTCAGTGATGGTAAAAGGTTATATACCATCAAAACAAAAGTAAAGCTTTTGACTTATAATATAAGAATGCAAGACAGACAAATAGAGATGCAATTAAGAATTGAGCAGAAAGACTGAACTACAAAGTTTCCCTGGTACTTTATACTTTTCTTAAACAATAACCAAATACAATTATGCAACCAGGAGAGCCTGAAACATATAACACGGCAAAAATTACTATTTTTTATTACTCAAAGGACAGTGACTCAGAGAAACCCTTCTACTAATGGCAAAGAGGTATAGGTACACATATAAGCAGCACTACCATAAAGTAGAGATTTTTCTTTTAACAAAATCCATATTTATATAATTATATTTCCTACGGTAGAGAGCAGTTATAATTAATGGATTTCCCTCCTTCTCCTAATGCACCCATTTGTCAATTCAAATATGAAATGTCCAATCAATTTTGATGTATTTAGTAAGCAATTCATCAAATGGTGCTATAATCTGGTTAAAATATTAATTCTTGTCATGGAGAGAGTTCTGACAACTATATGGTTTTCTATAATTGGTTTTTTTTAAGATGGCACCTCTGTGTACCAATACAGTGGGGCCTTGACTTACGAGTGTCCTGACTAACGAGTTTTTTGAGATACGAGCCGTCTCTCGGTCGATTTTTTGCTTTGAGTTGCAAGCTAAAATTCGGGTTACGAGCCAGCTTCAGATACCCAACTGCTAGTTGGCGCAGTGAACATCACAGTGAACACCACAACATCAGCCCAGCATCACATGTCATTGTAATGGTGAAAACTGATTTGACATACGAGTAATTTGAGTTATGAGCTCCATCACGGAACGAAAATGTTTCCTTCTCACACTGATGTTTCTCTCTCTCCTTATCTCTTCAAACCCATGTATGCCTCATATATTTTTAATAAAGTGACAAGCCAATGCATGGGACACTAAATGCAAAATATGTAAGCTTCTAAGAGAGAAAAAGGGCTTTTCAAATTAAGTATATGCATGTTAAACTTAAATAATACTTCATAAACATTTTCCCTATTCTCAAAGTTTCTTCATAAGAATTGCTAAAGAAGTGGCTCTCAGATTGTATCTATCCCAATAGACTTCAGGTAAATGACGGCTTCTGTCAGTACTTCCCACAGGCACTGTGCTAAGGCCACACAATTAGCGACTGCTAGTCAAGACACTGTCCTTCAATTTAACTTTGTAAATACAGTTCAACCACTAATCACTATACCATCTCCAACTTTTCCCAAGCCTATCTACACATTGGGAGCTAGAGACAGAACCAAAAGATGTGCTGAGCTTTCTGGTAGGTAGTCCAAATTTATACCACAGAAGAAATCTGGGTGATAGTAACCAAGAAAGGGTCAAACCCTTTCCCACACTTTCCAGTGGGAGATTTAATCACCACCAGTGTGGCCAGAGCAGAGGACTATTAGACAGGTTTTTAATACATCAAAGGAAGCCTCCAGAGCCATCCGGCTATATTTGGCAACCACTTTCCATTCACTATACCCAAGTCTTTCTATATTTCTCTACCAGGAACTGCAAAAGCAGAGATGAAGGCAAATCTTTTCTAGAAAACAAAAATGCAAAAAAATATATATTTTTGAATTAGAAGAAAAAGAAATGAAAAGGGAACACTACATTCATCTCCCAGACATTAGGCTTCCTTTAGTGCCTTCATGATCCCTGCAAGAGCGAAGAAAAAAATCTGCCAGAGTGATTTGGCACAAGGCTATGTATTTAAAAACGTGCAATGTGCACAGTCCTCCAGACTGCCAGATGTCCCATTGTTTCATATGTCTGCTGAGAAGTGCCCTATGTGTCAGAAAAGCACACTGAATATTTTTCAGTGACCTAGGGGGCAGAGGTCACTTATTATAAATGGATAATGAGACCTAATGCAGTGCTCTGAGTAGGGACAAAGAAAGGGTCTATCCGCAGCCCCTGGTGGATTGGTCATTCAGGCTTTTATTTCCCTGCACCCTTAATGGAGTCAAACAATTGACAGAAATTCTATAGAGAAGGCTGAAACTCGGAGAAACAACTGTATTCTAAACTCCGATAGACAGATACAAACAGTGACCCTGAAATGGCGCCAGAACTCCTGCTACCACTAACAGAGCAGACAGTTGTAGCATCCCCGTCAAAATTCCCATTTAGTCACTTGTTAGCAATTAACCTTACGGAGAGAACTGACGTACAACCAACCACAGGCTCCTGCCAACATCAACCCATTATGGTTCTGCAGGTGAGCAGATACAGGCCATTCTGCTTTAGCTCCTTATTTTTGGAGAAAAGGGCAAACATATCCCTGTAGCCTCCATCCCACATCTCCACTACCCAATTGACAGGTATCAGTGTCTTTATATAAGAACCTTAAACTCAAGTGGCATAGAGTGAATGACATCAGAAGCCAACGTATTAATGGACCAGAGGTTTTATGACCAATTGATTATTTTATTTAATCTATCAGAATCAATGTCCCATCCCAGTCAAAATGGCCCAGTCAATGACAATAAATACTAGTATCAATAAAAAAAGATGTATACTCAAAAGCAGGTCATAAAACAACCTAAAGAAACATTAAGCTACTAATATCACTAGAATTTTGTAAAATAAAGAAAAACATTTAGAAATACAAAACAAGCCATTATGTTTGTTTTATTTTAAAAACAATTAGGACAGGAAAGTGGTTTGGCATATAAATTGTTAGTTATTTTCCAAACAAAATACTAGTAGCAAATAATACTTTAAACAGTACTAAAACGAATGACAGAAAGGCAAAGATTTACTTCAGAATGGAGTATAGGTCATTATATTATAAAAATAAGGACTTTTGATGTTGAAACATCTCAGCAATAAATCAGCAATGACAAAAAACCCAATGAGCTATTCCACAGTGGTGAAGATCTATGTAAAGATATGATTATCATTAAGAAGCATGTATCCCATAAACACAAAGGAAAAGAAGGGAAAATGGGTAATCTAATACAAACTTTTCAATCCATCCCTCAAAAAGCTTGCAGATTGCTGATAGTACTTTCATTTAAACATATGATATCTTTTCATTGAAGAAGAAAACATATTTAAATGTTCCTCAAGTAATACAACTTGGCTAAATTCAGGGTCAATATATCCCTTGAAGAAAAATACCATTCATTTCATGAAATCATTTTTCTATGGGAGGACATGTATCAGTTGATAAAACTAAACGTAAATAAGAAAAACTGAAATATAACTCAATCTTCTGAACGACCTCAGATATGTAGACCTGGAGAGAACAGCATGACACACCCAATGGCCAACAATGGACTATAAATACTGTTTAAATAAGTACTACGTTACAAGTTTCCTCTGCAAAAGAAAAACATTTCATTCTTCCCCTTCCACCCTTGCCCACTCTTGAGCAAATATTTATTATGGACAATGCAAGGAAATATTGTTGAGTACCTCCATCACACTTGGTACAAACCACAACAGAGATACAATCCAGGATGTTAGGTTAAATCTAATGTGACATTCAAAAGGGAGAACTCAGAAAACTGCTGCATATGTAATTGCTTTTCCAGGGCACTGACAATGACCATGGTAGAGAAGACAAAATTTGTTTTTCCTTTTTGTATCAATGTGTTCAAAATGTATCACCATAGTGTTGTAAAACCAATAATACAATAGGATAGTAAAATATTTAAAATGACTCCACTCTAAACCTAAAAGTTTGACTTTATATTATAGAGGAAGACATTTGCTATTTCTATTCTCATGTTTGTAGCTAGTAGGACAGCAGCACAAAATTTACTTGGGATTCAAGATCTCTACCGGCCGAGGTGGCTTAGTAGTTGAGTGTCGACCAATGAATCAGGAGATTACTGTTCAATTCCCAGTCACAGCACATGCCCAGATTGCGGGCTCGATCCTCCGTGTGCGGCATGTAGGAAGCACTAATAAATAACTTCTTCAATCTTTAAATTTTTCTATACCAATTAATTAATGCTATTATCACAATGTTTTATAGAACTCATATACATGTTCCTTATTTATATTTATTTTAGGGAAATGAGTCAAAAGTAAAGTCAGCACAACTATTATAAGATCAAGATAATACATAGAATTTAAGCATTTGAAGTTTAAAAAGTAATTGTGATCATACACTTCCACTACTGGCCACATAAGAAAGACAGATTTATATTATCTCTTCAAATAATTAGCCCTAAGCAAAAGGCTATTATGAACTTTGAATAACAATAATTAAATAAGCATAGAAACATACAGATTAATGAGAATAAAACTAATATAATTTTCTCCAGTTTCCATCTTCAAGGCCCTTCCCCAGTAAGCAGGCCTCCCTTAGCGCAACCCACCAACCTTGTGGGGAACATGATATCAACTATGTGTCTTCAGTGTAACTGCCTAATAATAGGGTCCCAAAAATCCAATAGTCACTGCATATTGCTTAGAAGTTAAAATGTGTATTTTTGTTCAATCAAATATTAATAAATAGTAAGAGTCAAATATATTCCAATTAAATCTTTAGTGTATCCTAGGAATATAAAACAGTCCACCACTCAATAACACGATATTGAAAATGCCCATCATCCTTTAAAAAATCACTGGGCACATAAAGAAAGAAAAAAACACAACCCATACCGAGGAGAAAATCAATCAACAGAAAAAAGCAACAACAAAAAAAAGACTATATATATATCAGGGTGAAAAGAATTAGCACACATGAACTCTAAAACATCTATCATAAAATAAACGTTCTATATGTTCAATATATCTGAAGTGAAAAAATGAAAAAATAAAAGAATTGATAAATTTAAATATGTATAAATACAAACTATACAAAATAAACATAGAGGGGGAAAAACAATTTTTAAAACTGAACAATCAATCAGCGAGCTTGGAAAATATCAAGTGATCAACCAACATATAACTGGTGTCACAACAGGAGAGAGGGACTGACAGAAAAAATACTTGAAGATATATTTGCATAAAAGTTTTCAAATTTAATGAAAATTATAAATCCACAGACCCAGGAATTTCTAAGATCCCAAGCAGAAGAAAACCACAGTACATCATGATTTAATTGATTTTTTCTATTTTTCTATATTATTTATATTTTTTCTATTGTTTTTGTATTTTCCATTTCACTGATTTCCACTCTGACCTTTATTATTTCCTCCTTCGTACTTCAATATGCTCAAGTTTTTCTAGTTTCTGAATGTGGAAACTGAGGTAGTTAATTTCAGAACTTTCTCTTTTATAAAACAGGCATTTAGTCCTATTAACTTCCCCTTGAGTACAGATTTAGGGACATCTCAGAAATCTTATACTTTTCTTTCAACTTTTCATTTTGAAATTATTATATTTGTAAGAAGCTGTACAAATAGTACAGAGAGGTCTTGTACCCCTTTTACCTGGTTTCTAAGCCCAGAAGCTGCCATTCTAAATCCATAGACCATATTCAGATTTCACCAGTTTTACAAATACAGTTGTATATGCATACATTCTGTTACAAAGGACGTGCGTGTATGTTTGTGCATAGTTCTATTCCATTTTTTCACTTGTTAATTTGTGTAACCCCTACTACAATCAAGATACAGAACTGTTCCCTCATCGCAACGACCTACCTCCCCGTTTATAGTCATAGTAACCTCCCTACTACTCTGGCTCTAAGATCTGATCGACGCTAATCTCTGTAATTGTGTCATTTTGAGAATGTTATATAAATGGAATCTTTTTCTCTTGGTGCTTTTAAGATTTTTTGTATGCAAGATTTGAGACTGTTTTTTTTTTTCATTTGGCATAATAACCATAATTCATCCAACTTGTTGCATGTACTTACACTTCAATCAACTTTTTTTTTTGCTGAATAGTATTCTAAGATATGTGTTCTTTTTTATTTTCATTCAGTTCAAAATAATTTCTAATTTGCCTTTTGATTTCTTCTGTGAACCATGTATGAGTTAGAAGTATGTTGTTTACTTTCTAAATATTTGTGGATTTTCCAGATCTGTTATCCATGTCTTATTTAATTCCTTTGTGGTCAGAGAATATGCTTTGTATGACTTGAAAGCTTTTAAATTTATTGAGACTTGTTTTATGGCTCAAAAGATGACCTACATTGGTCAGTGTTCCCTGTGCACTTGAAAATAATGTTTTCTACTGTTGTTGGGTGGAGTGTTCAGCTTAGTCTGATATTAATGTAGCAAGTCAGGGTGTAAAGTATGTTTCTCCTAAGCAGCATATAGTTGGAGCTTATATTTCTATCCAATTTGACAATCTCTGAATTTTTATTATGCTGTTTAGATCATTCATAACTGAGTTTTTATAATGATCATTGATATACTTAGGGCCACATCAACTTGTTTGTTTCCATTTTATTCCCTTTCTTGATGCAGACTGCTTTTGATTGCATTATGTATAGCTTTAATATCACAGTTTGTTACCTTTAAGTGATGTTATACCACTCGCAATACTATGAAAACCTACAATAATAATGTCCCATTTCCCACACTACTGGCCTTTATGCTACTATTGTTATTGTGTTTGTATTACACATTCATACACACACACATACGTTGTAAAGTCCATAATACATTTCTGTATATATATTTTTTAAACCACAATGTGCTGATACTATTTTTGTGTTCACAGTAAATTATATTTTAAAAAGACTTAAATAACTACCCAAAAAACACGTTATATGTTCTAACCATGTCCAGTGTTCTTCATTCTCTTCCATCTGCTGCCACTTTCCTTCTGCTTAAAGGACTTCCTCTAAGACTTCTTGTATAGCATGTCTGCTGCTGATAAATTCTTTAATCTTCGTATATCTGAAGAAAGTATTTTATTTTGCCCTCATTTTGAAAGCTACTTTTTAGAGGACAGAATTCTAAGCCCGCAGTTGTTTCCTTTCAGTGCTTAAGAGAAACCTGTCATTCTCGTCATCGTTCCTCACTGTGTAATGTCTTTCTTTTTGTTTTGTTTTTAACCACTGGCTGCTTTTAAGATTTTTCTCTTTCTAAATGACTTTGAGCAGCTTGATAATTGTTCACTTTGGTATGGTTTTCTTCATGTTTCTTGTGTTTTGGGATTTATTGTTCTTCTTGGATATATCAGATTTAAAATTTTTTTGGCTATTTCTTCAGTCGCCCCATCATCCTGATTCAGGGACTCTCATTTCAAGTATATGTTATCCTACGGCTCAGTAACACTGTTTTTAATTTCTTTTTCTTTCTGTATTTCATTATGGATAATTTCTCTTGGTCTATCCTAAATTTCACTAATATTTTCTTCTGCAATTTCTAATTTATTCTCACTTTTATCCAATGCAACTTTCACATCTAGGTTTTCATATCTAGGACTTTGAGTCTTTTTAATATCTTGCACATCTCTAACTTTTTAAACATATGGAATACAGTTATGATGACTGTGTTAGTGTCACCATTCCTGACCCTGTGCGAGCTCTAGGCACTCTGCCCTCTAAAATTCTCTGTGGTTGCTGTTTCCTTAGCTTTGGGTAGTTTCCCACAGCCATCGGTCCTATGTTAAATACTAGAAGAGGACCCTCTGCAGATGTTCAGAGTTCTCATTTTGTGCTGATATATCTATTCTCTCTAATAACCAGTCTGGCTAATTCTAGGTCAGGAGTTAACAAATAGTAAATATTTAGGGCTTTGTGGATCATATGGTTTCTGCACTATTACTCAGCTCTGTGGTTATTATTTTAAAGTGACCACAGACAACATATAAATGAAATCATGAAGTCACTGTGTTTCAGTAACACTTTTTTTCGCAATAATAGTTCATGGTAGTTTGCTGATAGACACTCATTCTTGGTGTTGCTGGACTCTGTGCTGTCCACTCTTCATTCCACTTGGATTTCCCATCACTGAAGCATAGTCTAGAGCAGTGGTTCTCAACCTGTGGGTCGCAACCTCTTCGGGGGTCAAATGACCATTTCACAGGGGTCGCCTAAGACCATCGGGAAACACATATATAATTACAAATTGTTTTGTGATTAATCACTATGCCTTAATTATGTTCAATTTGTAACAATGAAATTGGGGGTCACCACAATATGAGGAACTGTATTAAAGGGTCGCGGCATTAGGAAGGTTGAGAACCACTGGTCTAGAGAATCCTTTAAGGCAATAAAATAAACCAAGGCAATTGTAGGGCTTGCCCCATTATTTCCCATCTCTCAAGGATCACTATCCTTTACTCCCTGATGTCCAATGATTCGAAAACAGTTGCTTTAAACTATATTCTGGTTTTTGTTGTTGTTTCAGGCAGGATGGTAAACTGATCCTTGTTATTCTGTCTTTATGGGGAGCTACTATTGAAATGGAACCTCGAGAAATACTCCATGAAATCAAAGCACATTATTTTCACACACAAATCCAATTGAAACACATTGGTGAGAAGGATATCAGTTTTAAACATTTTCAATGTTCTTCATTCCTTTCCATCTGGTAGCAAAGGCTCTCCCCACCATTCCTATGGTGCTTTTGAAGGCAGAGGAAGATAATTACATTCCCAATAAAACACAGGAAGGTTCTATAGATCCCAGTCACCTTTCTGTTGTGTATCAATGCTGTATTTCTGTTGAATGGCCTTTTGTTACTACTTAACAAAAAACCTCAGTAAGCTTAGGGAGAAACTTCTCATACACCCAAGGATTATTTTAGAAAGAAGTCTGACCTCCACCCCCAACAAAGCTACCTAATGTCAGCAACTTAAAAATATTGCTGCTGCCCAATTTCCTGAAAGAAAAGAAGGAAACTTTATTTCCCCCCATGAAGACAACTTTCCCCAAGTCAATTCAGGATGCCCCCTTCTAATTTACAATTGGGGAAGCTCTGGAGCAGACTTTTTTTAAAAAGGTCATCTACTTTAGGATCATAGTTAAAACGCCTATTTTAGAAAAGACATTAGAAAAAAACTATTAATCTCTGTATAATATTTTTATCAACTATTCCCAAGATTACTTATAACCAAGGAAAAAACATTTTTATAATAATTCCCAACTTTTACTTTTACTGAGTTATATAAAGACTAGAAGTCTGTTGCATGAAAAGATTTGTGCAATAGGCTTTCCCTTCCCCTGGCTGCCGGCACCAGTTTTCCTCCAGTACCCAGGACCCAGGACACAGAACTTGGCTGGAGATTGTGGCTAGAGATCCTGGCAAGGCTGCTGATCAACTGAATGCTATCTCCGTAGCATTCCTTTTTCGCCGACTCCGTCCACACCTTTGGGAACCCCTGGACCTGCTGGGGTCGGACCCCAGCAGCTCTATTTGAAAATATTTGTAGTAATGTATTTATCAATGGTCTTCAAGTCAGGAAATAAGATGTGATTTTCAATATGGCTAAGTAAAGCCAAAAATTTTCCAGTGTCAACTATGGTATCCTTGTGTTTCAAGAGGCCACACTCTTCTACCTGGTTTCTGTAAGGAGTGTTTGGAGAGAAAGCAGGAAGGTAACAAGGAAGTCTTTTTAATGAGGTTCTACTTGCATGAAGGGTTCAAGAGATGGGCGGGGAAAAGCATTCTCTATAAACTGGCCCCAGCATTGCTTTTGCCAATTGTATGTCAGGCTGTACCTCTGACGCAGATGTCATGTTGTGCATATTTTATTTAATTGCTTCAATCGTGTCATATACTGGAATATTCTCAAGCAAATATCCTTTCTTTATGTAAGAAAACGTGACTTTAAAATCCAGATGAATTCTGTTTCTACACTTTCAATGTACAGAAGTAGTAAAAAATTACCTGTCACTTAGGTATTTCAAGACCTATTATAGTAACCTATGATAGTAACACTATTATAGTGTTACTATAGTAACCTATTATAGTAACCTATTATAGTAACACTATTATAGTGACCTATTATAGTAACACTTCAAAAGATAAGAAAAAGTGTATTAATGCTGACCCATCAAGTGGACAATGGACATGGTCAAAATCAAGTGGCCAGAATAGCTATTTCATTATTAAGGCCCTAAAGTCTACTATTTAAAAATAAGGTTACTGTATTACAGTTTTTAAAGGACTTTAACATCACCTCATTGACCATAACAACTCCTTTTAACAGTAATTATTATTATTGGTAGTTTATACTTATCAAGTTATTGACAAATGGTTAGGAGCTGAAACCCAGGCCTTTTCATTCTTATCCCATTGCTAGTCCACCTGATAGTCAAAGGGTCCATGCAAAATGCATTATATTATATATTTTAATTAGAAATCACAGAATCATCAGTGACTGCATTCTGTCAAATTATCTCTCATTCCTTTCTATCCCAACTCTGATATGGATCACAGATGTGCCCTGACTTTTGTGTAATACAGCCTTAATTAAAGCCCTCTTCTCGCTCCAGGATCACTCAGCCTCTACTCCCCTCCGCTCCTCTGAACCTCCTATTACCAGACTGCCCGCGTGATCTTTCTAAAATGCAGTTCTGATGGTGTCAATCCAATGAGAACATCTGATGGCTTGCTATTGCCTACAATGGTGGTTCTTAAAATATGCACTAGGGGATTTTTGTAGTTCCAAGAATTGGACAAAGGTGCTTAGAGCTGCTATAATTAAGTAATATCAAGCAGTTTAATTTGCTGGAAGAAAAAAATTAAAGGATAAAGATAGATGCATTTTATTTTTTGCCCATATCTTTTTCTCCAAAATTTGAGACCTGCTTGGTCTACTGGACAGGCCTATCAAAAGAATAAAACAAACAAACTAATATTAATTCTGAAAGAGTCAACTGTACTTAACAATTATTTTCACCCATAATAAAGGGCAGAGGAAAATACTCTCATTTTAATTAGATATTATATAAGTGTCATGCTTTTTTCTAATGCATATGATAGAGTTAAATATATGCTTAGATAACCTAGGACCTAACAACTATCATGTACTCAGTTTTTGAACCAAAATACCACTTTACATAAACCCCTCCTGGTAAAGGCTTTGGCAACTTAAGTCACTGTTCTCATAGTTCACTGTTAACCAAACGCTTCACTGATGTGCCTGTCTGATTTTATATTACTTTTTCATTAAACACCTACCTCCCGAGATAGACAGTGAATTCATTGAGGACAGAGCAACGTACTATTCACTTTAAATCACAAGTGCCTGGCACATAGAAATCACTCAATAAATGCATATTGGAAAAATCAGTGAGTTCAATTATATGAGAGCAAGACTGCCAACTATTTGTTGCAATTATAGTCTCATAACTTTAGAGCAAAGTCAATAAATTTTCTCTGTTTCAGTTTAATATGTAACACATTATAAACATCAAATAAAAAAAGTTTTAGAAAATATTTTACCTCATGCTGTATAAATACAGCAAGTGAAATAATAAGTCCAATACAACAAAACTCCATTAAAAACACGTCAATTTTGATTTTTAGGAAGTTTCTTAAAAACATGCACTGCTCAGACCCATGAAGGGAAATTAAGGATCCAGTCACTTCTACAAAATTGAATTATAATTGTGAGGAATTTTTAATTCTATGACCATAAACTGGATAATAAATACAAATTGTTTTTTCATGCCCCCCTGCCCATAAACAAGGCTGTTTCTATCTCAACGTACATTTTCTCAAGTAACAAAAGAACCCAGATTAATCTCTATAAATGAAAGGGTTTGGATCTGAAAGTAGACGTACAAAAACCAATGGAGTTGCCATCGTTACTTCATTATCGCAAGTAAAATTCTACAAAAAGAAAAATCGGTTTTCATGGTGAAAAAGTACTTAATTTTTTCATGTCAGAAACAGATACCAGTCAGTATCCTTTTGTTGTTGTTGTTAACATCTTTGAGCCCACCAGATATTCCCTCCCAGCTTACATAATAGCATGTATCTCACGGCCAGGGAACAAGGACAGCAGAGGCTTACTTAATGCATGCTAAGTCTTATGGTTTATATTTGTAGTAAATATCTTATTGTCTCCATCTGACTGTTTATGGCTGATGAATGATGGACCAGTGGTAATATGCATGGCTGCATTAAAAGTCGGCATTTTAAGATGAAATCTCAAAATAACTGTAAGCAAGCAGGAACTGATAATACTGTACAGCATCTGCAGCCAGGAGCAGAGGGTGGTTTGCATTAAATGGTGGCTGCAATTCATTCCATTGAGGAGTTCTAAGGAAACAGCAGAAGAATATTAATATTTAAGCTTAATAGATGGTATGTAAATCAACATCACTGTCACCACTTACAGACATTGATATAAATTCACACTATCTTTATAATCATTAAAATGAACTTGTTGGAGTGCTGAAACCTAAAACACAAGGCCATCTGCTTAGAAAAGAATAAAAAGGTGGCAGTGATTCATACTAATCACACAGAGCCAGTATCAGTTTAAAGCAGACCCCCCAACCCCCACCCCGCCGCCCCTCCAGCATAGGACAGACAGGACATTCAAAATATTGGATAGAGAGGAAGTGTGGAATTCAAATGTCAAAACTAAGTAGTTCTAATTTTACCTAATTTCTGACAATTTTTAGAGCTCTCTATTCTCAGAATATGTGTGTATTTTCAAATAGAATAAAGCAGGGAAGACAATGGTGGGGAAAAACACAGTTATGTTCGTGGGTGACGTACTAAGAACAAATTAGCATCTGATTTCCAAAATAAACCACTTATTTCAACAATGATGGTGCAGTAATTTTAATTAGATCTGCCCGCTCATGAATAACCTGATAAATAAGCTACTGATCAAATCAATCTAGTGCAGTAAAGTAATAGTAAAGAATGCTGGAGCCTTGAAAAATCAATATAAGAGTATTTTAAAATGTCAAAAGGAAAGGGATCATTTTCATATCCATTTTTGTCTGTTTCCTTCCATACATGTCAGGACCAATTTTTTCTGTCTCTCCTATACCATTCATTGTACAATACACTGAAAAGGTTTTACTCTAGATTTAACTTCTCGATCCGTATTAGCTTATAAAGATTTTAGTGATTATATATTTTTAAGAAGGACTCTGATTCATTTCTTTAAAATATGTTTTTATTGATTTTAGAGAGAAAGGGAGAAAGAGATGGAAACATTTATGAGAGAAACATCAATTGGCTGCCTCCTTCTGGGGATCCTGAATCAAACCAGTTGAGCAACCTCTTGGTTCATGAGTCAACGCTTAAACATTGAGCCACACCAGCCAGGCAGGACTCTGATTCTTAATAAATACTTCTACAGTCTTAGCCTTTATATATTGGGGAGTAACTGTAAAGGAAACCTTCCAATCTATTTATGTTAGTTTATTTCCCTTCAATGACTGCCTCAGTGCACTCTCTATTTTCAGTGAGCATGAGACTGGAAATAAGGGGAAGCATGTGGAAAATTAAAAAGAAAAAACAAAACCCAAGTCCGAGAAGAGGTAATACAAAGATACAAGGAGAAAGGAGTTCAAAAGGACGTGTTCTCACATATGAAAGTCATCTGAAAATATATGACCACACAAAAATTTGTACACGAATGTTCTTAGCAGCGTAATTCATGGCAGGTAAAAAGTCACATCACAGTGTGGGTCAACTGATGAATGGGTAAACAAAATGTGGTATATCCATGCAATGGAATATTATTTGGCCATAAAAGGAAAAAAGTTCTGATACATACTACAACTTAGCTGGGCCTTGAAAACATTATGCTAAGTGAAAGCAGTCAGATGCAAAAAGGTTACATTTTGTCTGATTCCATTTATATTAAATGTCCTAAGTAGGTAAATCTATAGAGACAGAAAGTAAAATGAGCGACTGCTAATGGGTATCAAGTTTCCCTTGGGGTTGATGAAAACTGATTGTGGTGATAGATGGGTACAAAACCTAGTGAAAATTTACTTTAAAGGGGTGAATTGTATTATGTGTAAGTTATGTCTCAATTTCAAAAAGGAAAAAATTATCAATACATGCCACAACAGGGATGAAGCAAAATAATTTTGCTGGATGAAAGAAGCAAGACAAAAAAAGAATACACACTCTGATACCATGTATGTAAACTTCTAAAACTCATCAAGTAATCTACAGTGAGAGAGAGCAAATAGTGGTTGCCTGGCGCTCCATGGCAGAGGTAGGGATAAAGAGGGGCAGGAGGGAGAGATTAAAAAGAAGTATTATACAACATTTGCAGGTGATGAATACATTTAAAATGTTAATTATGGTGATGGTTTCCACAACTGTATCCAATGTCAAACCTTATCAAATTGTACATATTTAATATTTTATACCTCAATAAAGCTGTTAAGAAAAAACTGGAAATTGGATATTACTGGAAAAAAATTATTTTTTCCAAACTTAACGGACTGTGTTTAATGCCGCAGAGTATAATTTCCTTGTAATGTATTCAAAGTATTATTTACAGAGTGACTCATTCGTTATAATAATTGCATGGAAGCTTGACTTTACGGCCCATGTGCTATAGTCTGAGGGGACGGAAAAGGGAGTGCTTGGGAGGCAGACCCATCACAGTGTGGGTCCACGGACAAGGGCCTCTGGAGATGAGGGGTTTCAAGTTAGACTGTGGATACTTTCTCCAGAAGGGTTTATGCTTATCTTTGCAATGATGTCACAAGATAACCAGATAGTAGACAATTTAAAACTTGGTCCCATTACCAGGCCAGAATGTATATGTGCCCTATGAATTATTTTTTTTTCCTAGTCCCTATGTGCTGACACTCGTCCTGAACAGCTGAACCCACTGCCAAAGGGAAGAGCCAGGACCCAAAGAGCCAAGTCCCCAACCCACAGCCAAAACCAGTCCCGAAGAGCCTATTACTGAAATTTAAACAATTTTTTAAAGGGGGACATATGTAATACTTTCAACAATAAAGATTAAACAATAACAAATAAATTTTTAAAATTTTTAAACACGAGAAAGAAAGAAAAAGAAAACAGAAAGGTGGTATTACCTAACCAGAGTCCAGCTGGCTCGAGGTGATGTCATCATTTCCAGTGGAGTGTCATCGCTAATCTTGGGGGCAGTGCTGAGCGGCCGTGGCTCCATCATGTGCTCCACTAAGGTCCCATAGCAGCTGATGATGTACAGAGATTCAACTACAACTTGTTTGGACTGATCTACAAACAAAAAAATAGAACCTGGATGTTTGATAATGACCTAAGAGGAACACAGCATAGTTTTTATAAGTTATTGAATTTCTAATCTCTTCTGAGGCTACTAAGAGAAAATAAAAAGGCAGGAATTTTGTTCACATGAATGGGTAAAGTGTCTGCTCCTTGCCTAAAAGTTGTCTCTTACTAAGTATAAACTAAGGAATTTAAAAATGTCTACGCTATCTAAATATTTTTTAAATCTTAAGGAATGCACCTCAAGAACGACGTAAGTATACGCAAATTTCTAATACAATGAAACAATATTTTTCAGTCTGGTATATTTGTCTGCAATATGTGTCCCACGTTATGAAAAAAGCATGCTATCAGGCGGGACAGGGACAGACTGACTGAAGAGGAACACTGCATGGACGAAGATTTAATAGTGGCACCAGATGTACCCACTCAAGTGCATGAGAGCCCTTTGTACGCTGACATCAGCCCAACTTCTCATCCACTTTCCCTTTTACATTTCTGGATTCGAACAAACCAACAAGCAAAAAACTCACACGTCCTCCTCCCCCAAATCCTCTTCCTTCTTTTCTCTCAGTTGGATCCCTGGCCTCCATGGTAAATGAAGAGAAAGGTCAGGTGCTGAATATGGACCTAATCAAATGACTTTAGAAGGAGGACACATGTCCTCAGTGCCAGAACAGGTTCAGTCCTCTATCTCGGGTTTTACAGTAAACCTAGGAGCATAGAAAACCACTCCTGAATGCTGGGTGGGTCACCTTATCTCTAGGCCAGACGAATTCATTACAGCTGATTTGGGAAAATGGCTAATGACCAGTCAGTGGTACATAAAGCAATAGCAAGTTAAAAGGGTAATTAGAACAGAAGGGAGAAGCATTTGAAATCGAGCTACACAGAGGGTTTTAACTAGCAACAAAAAGTCATTTCGATAGCATCAGTAGAGCTAAGGAGGTAACAAAAAAATAAAGATGGGATAAGGAAATGGAAGGCTTGCGTTCTGTGCCGTATCCTCTCCCACTCAGGTAAGGAACCTGCTGTGCGGGAGATCCTATTCCCTGGAGAGGGTCACTGACAAGCGATAACCAGGGAAGGGGCCAACGTCTGATTGCCAGCATTAAGCACAACGGAGAACCGTTTCGTTTAGCCAAGAACAATACAGCCCTTGGAACTCTTCAAAGCAGTGCCTCATAATAACAGCAATGTGACCTACTTCAATAGGACTCAAATGAGGGGGAAGCTTATTCAAATGAAATTCGTGGCCCATCAATGTAGGAATTCTCCTCTACACAGAGTCAGTCAGCCATCACACAATAAATGGTAATCAATGTAAACATTTTAGGTGTTGATCCTGATGATCAAAAAAGGGATTTAAAAAAAAAAAACTATATAAATTCGCTCTGGCCAGTGTATCCCAGTGGTTGGAGCGTTGGCCCACATACTGAAGGGTCGTGTGTTCAATTCTGGATGAAGGGCATGTACCTGGTCAGGGCACATGTGGGAGGCAACCAACTGATATCTCTTCTCACATCTCTATCTCTGTATGTCTCTATCTCTCTCCCTCCCCACCTCCCACTCCCCTGCCACTCTCTAGAAAGCAATGGAAAAAAATATCCTCCATGAGGGTTGACAATAACAAAAACAAATTTTAATAACTGTATGAATTCAAAGGAGCAATGGTTACCATAAAATATGACCTTTATTTCTGAGTGGCAGCCTATTTTTTAACTTTTAGTTTATAATATGACAAACTTCCTGGGTTTTTTCCATCACCATTTATGGCCCCTTGCCCTCTTCCATTCTCCACCACCCAACCCCCACATTCACCACACCGTTGTCCATGTCCGTGAGTTCTCTTTTTTTTCCGTTTTTGCTCAATCCCTCCACCACCATCCCAACAACCCTCCCGCCCACACCAGAGATGTCTGCCTGCTCTCAGATTTAACATTAAAAAAAACCAATTTCAAACTCTGATACCATCACTTACTAACTAGTGCTTTTAGCTATTTAAACTCACAATCTTAAGTTCACTTCATCTCTAAAACAGAGATAAGGAGAAAAGCTATGAATTTTCCTCAAAAAACAAATATTACCAAAGGCCCATTTAACCCTCAGTGAGATACCCACCTTTTTCTCTTTTCAGACCGGCGTTATTTGCAAACCATGACCTGGACGTCCCAAACACTGCAGCCACGCAAAATTCTCCGCCCATCGACTTGCTGGGAGAAATTTGTGGAGGTGGTTTAACTTTGCTTAAAAAAATAAAATGGTAGCAAAAAAAAATTACCATGAGGAACTCACAGTCCTTGAGATAATGACATCTTTTCCTTAAAATTCCACCCCTAAGTATTCAACCGCCCCCTCAATGTGGACATGCATTTTGCCTTAATAACTGGTAGTGTGAGGCTGTGTTCTGCAGTAAGAGTAAAATTAGTTCAAAGTTCCAGAGCTTTATCAGATCAATAAAAATTAACTCCTTTCTGAAATACGTGCTGGGGAAATCCAAGTCACTTCTTTTCAGATGGGTAACAATTCCCTGGAGATTTCAGAGTGGAGCAACAGAACCACCATAAACATCTCAGGATAATAAAACAGTTTACCTTTTCATTTTGATAGATAAGATTTGGGGGTGACAATTCTGTTGGAGACAGCATGAGTGAAAATAATGAGGTGATACAGAATGAAACCCTGAAAAGTGCTCTTAGCCACAGTGCTTCAAGGAAGTAGACAACGTGTGGGCCGATCTAATGATGTCATGAAATTATATTCGCTGATCTTCCAATTTGTTTTTTCTTCATAGATGCGTGAAAATGATGTGTGTGTTTTTGTTCTGTTTTTCATGTGTCTGAGGACACATTACATAACTGCTGCTACAACTCAGAACTGGCATTAAAAAGCACGCACTTTCCTATTTGCTTTCCCCAAATCAGCTTTCATACCAGCAACTTCTAGTACTAACCTTTTCTATTCTTTCAAATCCTTCTTTCCCTTCTTTTTTGATTTGTCAGAGGCTTCCCAAAGCTCATTAGCAATTTGCCAAACACCTTCGATAAGTGATGGTATTATTTTCTCTAATTCATAGACAATAGCCTCCCTGCACACTGGTCCTGATCACAGCCTAGTTGGGGCACAGGATTAACAGAGCCCGATGTTCCTGCTTTGCTAGTCAGTCTCCAATGCTGAGTAACATTATTTCTACCTTGTTTTGCTCACTGTCCTTTATCTCTTCATCTTTTAATAAAGTATGGTTGGATGTAGACAGATTGGTTTGGGGAGTCAGGAAAAACCCTGAATCTGAATCCCAATGCTACCACTTTGGGTTAAGTTATTTAACCTCTCAGAGCTCAGACTACTAGTATGTAAAAAAATTAAAAAATATAAAAGTAATGCCTACCTCATAGGGTTATTTTAAGGATTGGTATTTTTGTTCTCAAAGTGTGGTCCCTGACTAGTAGTGCCACCTTGGAACTTCGTAACATGCAAATATTCATTAGACCTATTGAATCAGAAATCCTGGGCATTGAGCCTAACAACTTGTGGGATTTTTTATTTTTATTTTTTAGGAGCCCTCCAGGACATTTGGTGCATACTCAGATTTAAGAAACACTGTATCGGGAGAGATCAACCAAAGGATTTGTATGCATGCATATAAGCCTAACCAATGGACACAGACACCAGGGGGGTGAGGGTATGAGTGAGGGATGGGAGGGGCAATAGGAGGATAAGAACACATATGTAATACTTTAATCAATAAAGAAAAAAATAATTAATAAATAAATAAGAAAGAAAGAAACACTATCAGGTAAAGTGCATAAAGCTCTAAGGGCAGTACTTCCCCATATCATAATTCTCAGCAATGTTAACTCTCTTCTATTTTTCTTTTAATTAGAGTTTGTATTTGTAATCTCAGTTTCCAGACCCTTATCACACCTGAAATAGTCTCACCCATTTTACCTCCCGAGCCCTCTGTTTTGACAACTTCCTGGTAGGGAGAGCACAAAGTTTAGATCAGAGGCCATTGTGGTTGGTCGTTTGGGTCCTTCCCTTGCTACCAGATCCAACATAATGCATATTCCATATATGAAAAGGTCTCTGCTCTCCATCGATATTTCTTAAGCGCTTTGTGTCACTGCCCATAAAGATCGAATCCACGCCTAAAATACGAGTGCCTGTCACAGTCAGACTTCCACTGAAGGGAATAAAGATAGTTTTTTTAAAGTTTCTGTGAGGAAATGAAACAGTTTCACAAGTGCGATAACCTTCGCACAACCACAATAAGCTACCAACAGAAAGGAAAGAGTCCGCTCCACCTGAACAAGAGTGCACCTTCCCAGGGAATGGCATCAGAATTGCTCTTTCTGGTGGAGATGCTTTCTGTTGCACTACATTACAATGTAAACCCTCCCTCAAAGCCTTTATTTCCATCACTGAACTACTATCATTGAGCTGTTAAGTTCCTGTAAGGAGCATCTTTTAAATTCCACTGGTCATTTAACCCTTAAGTGTTTGAGGAGGTTGGAAAGGAGGAGGAGAGAGAAAAACACCATTGCAGAATTTTCTGAAAGGTGTTTCTAATTGTGTGACTATGTGATTTTTACTAGAATCACCATCAGGAAACAATAAGACTATAATGTATAAATAAGCTTCACAAGGAACTCAAAGCTCTTGGCAAATTACTGAATGTTATATTTGTTTTGTTTTTAATCATGTGGTAAGCAACAAGATAGAAAACAAGTGCGCATGCCACTTCGAAAGAGGGAGCTGGTGGATCTAGAGTATACATCCTAAAAAGACTTTAAAATAGTTGCTGCTGGACCAGACAGCGACCTTTATAGCATAACAATAGAGAGTAGAAATATGAGAGGACATCGATTTACTCTTTGGCCATGCAAAAATATATGTTTATTAGTTTACAATCTAATCAGCCAATATCAGAGGTAAAATCCCTTACGTCTTTAATGCTGCAAATAACTCAGCTTCTGAACATACAGCTAAAAAGCACCAACACAGCATCATTTTACATAAACTCATTATCTCCTACAGAGAATAAGCAATTATAATAAAAGTATGCATAACATTATGTAGTGATTTTTTAAAAATATATTTTTATTTATTTCAGAAAGGAAGGGAGAGGGAGAGAGAGACAGAAACATCAATGATGAGAGAGTCATTGATCAGCTGCCTCCTCCACGCCCTACATTGGGGATCAAGCCCAAAACCCGGGCATGTACCCTTGACCAAAATGGAACCCATAGGTTGACGATGTATCCACTGAGCCAAATCAGCTAGGTCTGTAGTATTCATTTTTATTCCTAGTTTTCTTTTTCCTCAGATGGGCCCTTAATAAATCACATTAGTAAAAAAGTTTTTGTTCAATAAGTTTTCTTCCCTGAAAATAACTTGCTACCTCCTACATGACATAGTGCTGTGTGTTAGGCATGGAGCACACATGACGAACATAATCATAACAAGTTATTTCTATCAACCTACATTTTGGAAGGACTATGGTATTTAAGCAAAATAGAACATAAAATATGTGCATGTGTATATAAGACTTCCAGAAAGATACAAAGGGAAATAATCTAAAGGTTATTATTAATAAAGTATTTTCTGTGTACTATAACCAATGGGATAAAATTTTAATTTGACTGAATTTGCCCTTCAGTCAAATTAAAAAAAAATCCAATACCAGGAATGTGAGGTGAAGCAGAATTGAACCTTTCCGCAATAACCCAGAATCTTTCTATTGCAAACTACCCTTGTTAACAGAGATATAAAACACTGAAAAATAGCCTTAGCCAGTTTGGCTCAGTGGATAGATCATCGGCCTGCGGACTAAAAGGTCCCGGGTTAGATTCCGGTAAAGGGCACACACCCGGGTTGCAGGCTCAATCCCCAGTAGGGGGCATGCAGGAGGCAGCCAATCGATCAAGGATTCTCTCTTATCATTAATCTTTCTATGTCTCTCTCCCTCTCCCTTCCTCTCTGAGATCAATAAAAATATATTTAAAAATAAATAAAGTAAATAAAATAAAATAGAGAATAAAGCACTTCAAAATGGCCCAACCAGCATGGTTGAGTGGTAGAGCACTGACCTATGAATCAGCAGGTCACAGTTCCATTCCTGGTTGGGGCTGCCCAGGTCCCAGGCTCAATCCCCAGTCAGTGGCATGCAGGAGGCAGCCAATCAATGATTCTCATTCGTATTTGATGTTTCTCTCTCTCTCTCCCTCCCTCCCTCTTCTTTCCTCTCTGAAATCAATAAAAATATATTTTAAAAAAATAAAACACTGAAAAATGATAAATATTCAAGAGAATTAAAAGTGAAAAGAGCTAGGCTTGTAAATTGTGTTCACCTGTAGATTAGTGGCACGGCCATTTAGAAAAGTATTCCAATGCTACCCTCTTATTTCTTTTTCTCTCTAAACATCTCCCTTTATGCTCAAATCCCATCACAAAACATTTGCAAGTCTAAAAAGAATACCTCTGGGTGCTTGGAGGCCTCCTCTCCTCTATTCATTATTTTATTAAATTAATAATATGATATAAAAAATGAAATTCCCATGTATACGGGTGTCCAGAAGTTCAATTGTGTTAATTATGGTCATAAATGGGAATGAGACAAACTGACAGTGCAGATGGGCTCCTTCCTATTGAGAACTTGTGCTCTTTACTCCACTGAACCCATCATGAATGAACCCACGTTCCAAAAGAAAAACAAGCATTTGAGCAAAATGTAAAAGAAGAATGGAATGACCTCAACTTTCATCATATCAGGTAAATAAGAATCATACTTACTAAACTTGACACAAGATAACAAAATCAAAAGTAAAATAAACATACAAAGAAACAAAAGAAATAAGGTGCTAAATTGAAACCCAGGAGTGTAACTTCTTGTTCATCCCTTCTGAGAGACTTAACTATCTAGTCGTAGAATGAGAGTCATTTTTACTGCTCTATCAGGAGTTCTGGGGACGTTAACATTACGACATCTTTAAAATCATTTACAAAGACTTTTGAAGTTACCCAATTGGCGTTTACTGTATTATGTAATACAGTCAGATTAACATATTGAATTTCTCTTGCCTGTTTTTTTCCCTCCAACATTACTGCAAAGAGAAACAAAAACCCAGCAAGACTCTATCGCTATCTGCTTTAAAATTACAGTAAAATGATGGCCATCTGGGTAATTTTATTGAGTCCTACAGAACAAGATATAAGTGATGTATCTGTGGATGGCATGAAAAGCAGCAATGTTGGGTGCCTTGTTTAGAAGGACACAGGCATGAAAAGAGCTAGACGGAGATAGAAGCACCGTTTCTTTCCTTTTCTAAAACATAAGGGTACAGTCAGTATTTCAGTTTAAATGCTAGACACAACACTGATATAAGAATTATAAGTGGTAAAATGTTTTCGTGTTAAAGAAGCAATTTTCATTGTATGCCTCTGAGATTAAGCTTTGAAAAGGAATTTAGAAGTTTTCTCTCACTTTCAACTTTATTTTTCTAAAATAAGAACTAAAAGGTAAACTGAAAGTATTTTATTTTAAATATATTAATAATATATCTAAAATTATCCTATCACAAAGTGTTCTTAAAAAATCTCACAGGTTTATCTAAACTTTGCTCATAAAAGATTCTCTTCATATAAATCTTTCCTTCCAAAAATAAAATTATATATTTATTTTATTTTTTATTTTTTTTATTATTTAAAGTATTATAAATAGTAGTACATATGTCTCCTTTTTGTCCCCATTGACCTTCCCCTGGCCTACAGACTGTCAAAATTATATTTTTAATACTCTCAAAAGAACAAGGTAGTTTAAGTAAACTATTCATATATAAATCAAATGAATAATCTCAGACAATGCTAATTAAAACTTTAATATAACTTACTATGTAACATTTAATTCTTCTTTAACATTAACCTTATATCATACAAAAACAGGTTATGTGTAAGAGAGATATTCAAATGGACTACCTTTTCTCCACACTATTATATATGTAGTTTTTCTTTTGATTAGTAATTCAAAAATAGCAGTATCTTAAACACAATACTACATGCACATTAGGAGCTCAATAAATACATGTTACTTATTTGTAATATTGAAAGCAAAATTTATTTTCAAAAATTCACAATATAAATTATTGTATTAAAAAAGTATATCATATGTGTGATTATTTTACTTTATTTTTTACAGTCATTCAAACTCAAATATCCTAGGGTATACATAATCCTGAGAACGTATAAATAGCTAAAATGTCGAAGATGGCCTACACAGTTAACTTTCCAACAAGTTTATTTTACTATCAAAGGGAAAGACATTATTTCAAACTGACTCATTTGAAACTGCATGCATTTAAACACTTCAACAAGTTTATCAAAGAATGAAAAATAAGTAGAAAATGTGACCTCACCAAAGCAAAATCATATTTAAATATAAATGTTGCAACTTGAAAGTAATAACAATTTTGTATAAAATTTATGTAACATTTTAAGAGGAACTGTAAAAAATGTCATATTCTTCCACAATACAAATATTACCCTACAAGTGGAAATACTATAAACATAATTATTTAGCATAATGTTCTATGTCAGAACAGTAAATAAAACATTCTCAAGCTGAATGCTAAATACCATGGAAAAAGTAGCAAAAACTGTTAAAACAAAGAAGCTCTTATAAACAACATGGAAGTTGTCAAATTTATATTCATTTTGCTGCCTTAATTTGAGGTTTCATTAAGATCTTAATGGGAAAAACATGCACCACTAGTAAAGGAACACATTTGAAAGGAGGATCTTGTAGGCTAGCATAAGTGACTAAAAACGAGTTTCTTGTGAGCTAACGATGGCATCAAACAAACCACAAGGCAGTCTTCTAAAAGACAGGCAATGATTTAAAAGTCTACTATATTTCACATATCCCTTTCTTTAATCTGGCTCTTTTAATCTTGTTTCAACCTCAAATCATTTCTGGTTGACAAGTGCTTTTGCTTAAATTTGAGGAGCACATAAGCTGTTGAAGGAATGGACTTTTCTTATTTAACATACAACATTTGTTACTACGTCTTTACTTCCATGCTAAAACTTCAATCCTTATTAACATGCTAAAACTCTTTTCTTTGTACTTAGAATGAGACATTTATCTTAAGAGTGAATTTAATTCTAAGTTTAGCCTGCAAAGAAATTTTATCGTATGCTGAATCTGGCATTTAAAAATTGACTGTTCACTATAAGCTCCTAAGTAAGATTCATGTATCTTATTTGTTTTTGTTTTATTTTTTAAGAAATCTGGTTAACAAAAAGAATAAAGATGGACTTTCATGGAATTTTTATTCATTTATGCCCTAAATATGTTTAGAATCCTTTCATGACCTGTGTCCTAATTTTGATACTACATTTCACAAAGAAAATTTTTATGTTTGTCACTCTATTCTTATATGATAATGAAATTTTCAAATGTTCCTATGGCATATGAATAGTAAAATTAGTTTGTGTCTAATTATACTGTACCCTTAAGGTGGTATTTGAGCTTCTTTTTGTCCAACAAGA
Source organism: Myotis davidii (assembly GCF_000327345.1). Classification (NCBI taxonomy): domain Eukaryota; kingdom Metazoa; phylum Chordata; class Mammalia; order Chiroptera; family Vespertilionidae; genus Myotis; species Myotis davidii. The sequence continues at coordinate 31,991 of NW_006285483.1, forward strand.
GAAAAATTATTGGGAGTTTCTTTTCCTAGTATAATGGGACAGTAAAAACAACTCCTAGTAGCAGTTATGAGAACTATGTATTATATGTGCAGAACTCTTTTAAGTATTGTAAGTAAATTTATAATATTGACATAACTTTCATTGCCCAAAACTTCCTTTTGCCTCACTTACTCTGAAAAGCAACAACAACAAAAATCTAATTTAAAGTTTTTTCAAAAATATTTTTCCTTTGAATAAAAAAGAAAATAATAGTAGCAACACATTCATTGAGCACTTTCTTGTCCTAAGCAATTTACATTGTTAGTTCATGTAATCCTCATAATGAACCTATGAGTTAGGTGCTACTGGTAACTCCATTAACAGATAAGGAAAGCAAGAAACAGAAAAACCACCCAAGATCATATAGGTAGTGTACGAACTGAAGTGTACGAGCTGAGATTTAAGATCTAGGAAGTCTGATTCCGAAGCCCTGACTTTTATCCATTATGTGAAACACACTATACCAGGTTCGAAATACATTCTATTTCACATCTTTATATAAAAGTACTCCATCTTCATCATGTCTAACTACAAGACAAACCTGTAGTCTGTGCAGTTATATAAGAATTTTCCAAAATAAATAAGTTATGATAAGTAGGTGCTATGAGCTCAAAATTACAAATTATTTAGGAGTTTCAATGTGAAACACAAATTTCCTCCTTAAACACCAAAATTATTCAAAACAGAAGTGAATCTTGTTCCTCTGGTACCACATGCAGTTAAAAATTATAGGGTATTTATAGTATACTTTAAATATGTTCATATTTCAAAATATAATCAAGTCTTCCAAATGT
>NW_006285483.1:32857-36865 GCF_000327345.1 Myotis davidii
TGTAGGGAGCTTCTATTACTACAGTGCTCAAAGCCTTAAACTGGCGTGTTAGCCTTGCTTATACACTAGCATTATGAGAGAGAATTCTTCTAATTTCTTTTTCTTTAATATTAAACTGTGATTTAATTTGACTTTTCAAGAAATGAAGTAAACCCAAGAAACTGCTCTTTGAAAGCTTAAATATCATCATTCATGTCCCATCTACAAATTATTCAGTACTTCGGTGCGTCTATCTGTGCTCAGGCCATGCAACGGAAACAACAGTACAAAACAGTTATTTTCTGAGAGTACAACAAATGAATTAGGCATGCGGGACTGAACTGGGACTCACCATGGAGCTTTTATGGAAAAACACCCCGCTCCAAACAGATAAGGCCTTCGTGGAAAAGGGGGGAAAATGCACAGAAAAATTAGAGGAAAACTCATTTAACATTAACAAATACATGTATATCATACTGTTATAGAGTATGGTAAATCATTGAAGAAAATAGTAATCATTGGTAATTCTGCTGTAGATACTAATGAGCTTGATAGAACCAATAAAAATTATATATAACAAGTCCCTTCATTTTCATAGGGTTAGAGATTTCAAAATGTTCTATTTCTCCCCCTTTTCTGGAGCAACCCTATAGGGTTCCTAGGTAAAATAAAATAAATTCAGTTCTGAGGCCCTTTAAAACAAAGTACAAGTTAAATGGAGTAATCAGATGGAGAAAAGAGTGGGATCAGTATAGCAACAGATGTGGGGTTGTGTGACACCGAATGTTTAAAACTAGCCAAAGATAACTCAATCAAAATTCTGCAAGCATTGTCTGCAGTTCACAGGTTGCAGTCTCAGAGCCAGAGCAAGGAAGCACGTATTTCTAAGCTGCTAATTTATAGCAAATTGAACTGCATATTGCTGGTCAAAGGAACAAACACTAAATACAAGTAGTATGACTTATTTTCATTAGGGTCACATTCCAGGAAACTGGCCATTCTCTTAATAGTGATACAAGAGATTAGCTTCCTCTACCTGGCCCCCATTGGGTGAGGCTGGAATCAGGAAACTAAAGCCACAGTTGCTTGCTTTAAATACAACTGGGGATACAAAGCCAGACTTCGGTGTTACACATATTTCTTCGTAATACTCCGTTCACAGTATTTAAGACGTGCTATGCACATGTGCACACAAAGAAGACCGAGTGACCTAATTATACCCGAATCAAAATGTTGCTATGACATCTGACATTTGGAAGGAATAACAAATTGAGAAGGAAAGCACACTATCAAAACTTGGTTATTTTCTTCTTCAACTTTGGTGCGAGGGACATTTCAAAAATCCTGCTAATTAGTATTAATCTCCCAGCGCACTGAGTATATTTAACTCCAAACTGAAACTTGAGGATAACGTTTCACAACACTAGCTACCATTCTGAGGACTGAAGCACAGAAGCTGGGAACAAGGCAACAGAGGAGTAAGAGACACTAAGTAGAAGAAGGAGTGAGGTGAAAGAACTGATATTAAAAACAAGAAATAGAAGAAAAACTGCAGATGATGCCGATGCAGAGCATTTATCTCGTTTATCTTACATTTATCTCAAAGTTAATGGTAAGACCACAACCAGAGATAAGTGCCATCATTCACATTTAGAACAGTGGATTTCTAACTTTTTTTTACTGTGACCCATAAAAATATATTTTCAGGTGCAAGCTGGTTTGTTCATAGAAACACGCAAATTGAAACAATTTAATGAATGGGTTTTGGTTGTAATCAACTTTACTTTTTAGGATTTAGTTATAACAAAGATTAATAAACATTCTAACAGGGCAGGTCTGGGTGGAGTCTGAGACTCTGCTTTTCTAACAAGCTCCTAGGTGATGCCAAAGCTGTGTGTTTGCAGACATGCATTTTATTATATTTTATTTCATTAATGAAAAAAAATGAAAATTTCCTTTTCTGATTTCATGATCCACTAATTACATCAGAAACAAAATACTACTTGCAGCTCGCCCTGCACCTTGACAAACAGTAATTTAAAAAACTGAGACCACATGAAGATTCCAGTCTCTCAATAACAGAGATGCCATGCAGAAATGATCAGAAAATGCAAGGTTCAATACGTTTCCATATGCCCACATATACCTCCCAAGTGAAGAGGTTACTGTTGGTTCACAGTACCCTCTTCCTTTAATTTTCTTCATGCTGCAGAACATCTGAAATAATCAAATACTTCAAATGCTCCTGTGATCTGGAGCTTTTTGGCATGAGTTGCTCTTTCGTGTATATTGTATCGATGCCGGGTATGCGCCCATGTCATTCCAAATACCAAACTATATAGCTCATTCACTGTAAAGAATCTGGTAGTTTTATCATAGTTCTTTATGACTTAAAAGGCTTCAAAATGACCCCCAAAACCAACCAAACAAAAATGAAACAAAACCTTAAAGTTTCTACATTTCAAAAGACCAGCTGATGTTCCCCACCTATAAAGCCTGGTTTAGGTGTCCCTTATATATAAACAGGGAACATATTTTTATCCTTCTTCAATCAACTAAGGATAACACAGCTTAAGGAGAAATCAGAGGGCTGGGGAAACAGGGTGAAAAACCTGCCTTAGAATGTACACTTGGCATGTTCCCAATCTATATTCAACCACTTCTTACCCACTCCTACAAACTGGACCTCTGCCACGAACATGTAAGAGAAGAGCCCCAAACCCCAAGGAATTAGAGTGACTGACGTAATTACTGAATTTGTATGGGTAGTGTCAGCTGTTCTTTTGAAATATGCCTGCTTCATCTTCCCTCAATAGCAAAAGAATGAAAATATAAAGTCACAAAGGACAAGTCCATGGTCCAGCTGTCTTCACCTATGACTTTCTCCTTCCCCTCCCAAATCCCACAGTTGGAGTTTTATATGGGGGTGATTAGTAGGAAGTAGAGTGTGAGAGTGGGAATCTATGTTGAATTAAAATTATCTACATGAATATATTCAACTCAATTTATCAAAGTCAGATATTAAGAATTTGTGTGTTTTTCAAACGCTATTAAGATTTAGCAGATTTAACAATCCTACTATATAAAATCTGTTCTCTTCGCCATGAATATGTCCTTTTAAAGCTGAATTCTGATTGACAAACAGTAGGACTGATCAAAAGACTAAATATCAAGACATATTTATTACAGACTTGTTGACTGTCCAGCGTGCAATGACTGGGCCATTGGTTCTCAAAGGGTTTCTTCTGGAGATACTCAGAAGACCGGAAGGAACTGTGCATCAATGCTATGTAAGTCTTTAAACTCATGCATTTTGTTGAATTCCACATAGCACCACAAAAGCTCTGGTCTTGCTAGCAGAAAACAAGATAACTTGTGAAGGTTTCTTAAATGTAAGTAAAAAGGCTGATTTGAAATACTCTATAACCTGAATCTAGTGCTAAAAAGGTATTAGTAATGATTAGGCTCAATTATCTGCCGAGTTAACGAAATCACTGGAATCTAAGTTCTCTATGAAGACACTTTGAAAGTCCTATTTTATGACTGATCATACCCTATGAGAATTCAGGCACCATCACTTAACCAACACTAGAATGAGTACCGCATTTGCCGGCGTATAAGACGACTGGGCGTATAAGACGACCCCCTAACATTTCCACTCAAAATACAGAGTTTGTTATATACTCGCCGTATAAGACTACCCCCTCTTCCGCACACCTTCCACACACCAAATAAAAGGTAAAACAATATCAGATTTGATTTTAACATTTTAATTTATATTCAAATGCTTATGACATGCAGGAAAACTGTCACAAGGCTGTATGTAATCAAACATATACATAAAACAGTGCAAGTTTATTACCGGTAAACATACCGGTAATTCACTAAAGAAAACACACTCTATAGACTGGTACCGTAGATGCTTCTCAGGAACACAGGCAAGCAGCCCACAACCTAGAGGGACTGTCAATGATAGAAGAAAGATAACAAATAGAGGTAGAGAGCAAGTGCCGGGCAAGTCCCTAGCAA